>NC_079319.1:67720716-67855716 GCF_029931775.1 Euleptes europaea
GGTCAGTTCAGGCTTGATTTGATCTGTAACCCACTGATTTGTTTTTTTTCCAGTCCATGGTATCCGTAACACTCTCCTCCAACACCACATTTCAAAGGAGTCTACTTTCTTCCTGTCAGCTTTCTTCATTGTCCAGCTTTCACACCCATACATAGTAATAGGGAATGTGATGGCATGAACTAACCTAATCTTGGTGGCCAGTGACACATCCTTACACTTCGGAATCTTTTCTAGCTCTTTCATGGCTGCCCTGTAACTTCTCGTAGATGTTCCTATTCAGACTCTGCTGCCTAGCTAACAGGGAAGTATGGCGATTATACAATCTTCCCCCCCCCCAAGAGAACAAAGAAGTATGGAGATTGTTCCTCAAATCTCTCTTCCAGTTCTCTCTATAGATCTACCCCACTTTTGTGGCAGCAATCCCTTAACAAACGCCTTATCTGGAATATCTCCTTCCCAGAGCCTATTCCCTTTCAGTAACCAGGGAGGCTTATCGCACCCAGTCCAGGGAATGTTTCTGAACCCTTTATAACACAGAACATTCCTCCTCCCCCGTGCACCACATTTTCCCGTTTTGGTCATGAAACTGTTTTGGAAGCATATAACGCCTGCAATATCCCAAAACAGTTTTATGACGATTTAAAAACTTACCCCGTTCCCATAACGTTCTACCCTTGGGTGCGATAACTCTCAGATGCTTTGAGCACCCTTCCCTCTGCCCACACCCACTTTTCCCAACTGCCTCTGATTCCTCCCCTCCTGGTCACACCTCACCTCCCCCTCTGGTCAATCTTGTGGTCACTCCTCTTTTATTTGCTTGCGTTCTCCATTTTTTTTATCTCCATCTGCTTTTGGATCGTTGGGACAAAGGGAGGCTTGTTCGTTGAGACGAAGGAGAGGGGGTGGAAGAGAGCAGGCTACAGCATCCCAGATGGGACAATTTCAGCTGTGCATGCTCCCTTCAGCTGTGCACTCCCCCGATCACATTGGGGAATTGTCTGCTCTCTACCGAGCCTCAACGGGAATTTCATGTTTTTGGAGGGGGGAAAACCCTTTCTTAACCTCCAAACCACCACAGCGAGCATTCCTGGCAGCCTCTGGTAATTGGAGAAATAAAAGTGTACGCTTGCAAGCCCCCCCTTTTATTTAAACCATGATAACTTCTAGTGCACCCCCCAATCTCTAGGCAGAAGGACTTTTCCTATTCTGCTATTGGGTCCCGATTGACTGCAAGACCCCTCTGTTTTCCCAACCACCCAGCTTCTAGGGCACCTTCCCCCTTCCCCATTAGTTTCACTAGTTGGTTACAATGCAATCTGATTAGAGAGTTCTGTGTGTGGTTTGTGTACGTGAGAGAACTAGAGGCGTCGGGGGGAAACGTGAGCCCATTATCCTATCGTCCTGTTGCACCGACAATCCCGCGCAGGCACACCAAAATGCCAGGGGAGGGGAGGTGGAGGGGAACCCAAGCAATGTCACGATTACGTGTTGCTCCCTCCACGCCCCCCTCTCTCTTGTGTGCGCGCTATTTTATTGGAGGTGCGCTCTGAAAGCAGACGTTTCAGAGACATTAGAACGGGCAGGAGTGCAGGGGGGGATTAGAACTCGCATCCAGGACCAACGCTTTTAAGGTGTTGTCCACACGTTTCCTGGACTGGGTGCGATAAGCCTTTGAGAAAGGGTCCCTTTCCTCCCAACCTCTGCCTATCACTCCACAGGAGTTGTTTCACAACTGCTTAGGCAAATCTGAACCCTCAGGTTCTCAGAGTAACCTGAACTCACAGGTTACCAAAAACAGACTTCCCTTTTTTTCAGAAAAGAGAGGGTGAGCTCCTTAGCTCTGCCCACTCCCTGACAGGTTTTTGTTTTGAGCTTCTCTCAAAGATTAACTCTTTGTTCAACACAAATGACATTTAGGTCCTACTACTGAAAACACTTTTTCTGTTCACTTATCACGATATACACAGGGTTGAAATCAGTGTAGTGACTTTTTGGCTTCTTAATGGGGGCACCTTATGTACTCTACACTAAAAAAAGGTTTCTCAGATGGCCTTGGGTGACACTGCCTCAATCAAGGAGCAAGAAGCCATTCTGGACTTATCCTATGGCTGGAGGAGGAACATGGTTCTTGAACTGTGTCACAGTGAAGCACACATCAGTAATGAAGAAGAAGAAGAAGAGGAGGAGGAGAAGGAGGAGGAAGAAGAGGAAGAGGAGGAGGAGGAAGAAGAGTTGGTTTTTATACCCTGATTTTCTCTACCTTTAAGAAGTCTCAAACCGGCTTACAATTGCCTTCCCTCCCACCCCCCACAAGCACCTATGAGATATGTGGGGCTGAGAGAGTTCTGAGTGAGCTCTGAGTAGCCCAGCAGGCTTCATATGTAGGAGTGGGGAAACCAGCCCGGTTCACCAGATTAGAGTCCACAGCTCATGCGGAGGAGTGGGGAGTCAAACCCGGTAATTTCCACAGACAGAATTTCCATCCACAAAGCGCAACTTCATCGCTTTCTCCATCCTTATTGAGCCCCAAATGCTCCTCAAAATGCTAATATCGGGGGGCCAGAAACTCCTAGGAACAGCATGAGGAGGGAGTTGGAGGTTGCCGTGGGAGGGAGGAATAGACAAAAATGCTCTCCATTCCATCCATGAAACTCCTCTGTTGGATCCAAGCCTGTATTTGTATTCTAGCTAGAGATGCCATGCTGAAGTAATTAAATATTTTATACATGGATACAGCATACTTAAAAAAATCCACTTCTGCAAGTTCTGCAAATACAACTGGTTCCTTTCTCAGAAAGAACTTTGTTGAAAGAAAGGTCGGACCAGAACCAACGGGTTAAAATTAAATCAAAAGAGTTTCTATCTGGACATTAGACAGAATTTTCTAACAGTTAGAGCGGTTTCTCAGTGGAACAGGCTTCCTCAGGAGGTGGTAAGTGCTCCTTCCCTGGAGGTTTTTAAGCAGAGGCTAGATGGCCATCTGTCACCAATGCCAATTCTATGAACTTAGGCAGTTCAAGAGAGGGAGGGCATCTTGGCCACCTTCTGGGCACTGGGTGTGTGTGGGGAGATAGTTGTGAATTTCCTGCATTGTGCAGGGGATTGGACCCTGGTGGTCCCTTCCAACTCTATGATTCTATGAAGAAACCACTAATCACATAACCATTACACCAACCCACAGATTGATTGATTAATCATTTACATACTCTTGCATTTGCTGCACATCCATTTCATCTCGAAGCCGACCAAACAGGATTTCATGTTCATAATTAGCACAAATGCACTTTGTTACCATGCTCTAAGCCCAGCACATGGGATTGGAGGGACGCCTCTGGACGGTCTTTGCTTTCTTGCTTGCGTGCAAATGCTCCCGTGTCCCTCCATGCACTTGCGCGGTGGCATATGATTTTTATGAGAACTGTGTGTCTAGAGTAATTGAAGCAGAAAGCTGCTTGTTTGTCTTCACTTAGGATATGCTCAAATATTTAAAATAGAAAAGATGGTGGAATGGATATGGAGAAAGAACAGATGTTGACTGCAGCACAGCTGTGAGGCATGTTATATTTTTTCTTCCCTTCCTTCTCCCCCTCACCTTTATTGGCAACAATACACTTGCCAGTGCCAAGGTGGCTTGGCCCTAAGGGATGTTCCCAAACCTACAAGGCCTCTGTTCCTGTGTAATGGTGGATGGAGCCAGAGAACATCTGGGAGTGAGGCAGCTAGGGTTGCCAACCTCCAGGTGGTGGCTGGAGATCTCCCACTATTACAACTGACCTCCAGCCAATAGAGATCAGCTCACCTGGAAAAAATGGCCTCTTTGGAAGGTGGACACTATGGCCTTATACCCAATTAAGTCCTTCCCCTCCCCAAACCCCACCCTCCTCAGGCTCCACCCTCAAAATCTCCAGGTATTTCCCAAGCCAAAGCTGGCAACCCTAGAGGCAGCATGCAGTCAGTCACTCCCTGCCAAAGGAAACATCAAGAATGCTCATTGCTGCTTTTAGATGTCATGTCTGCCTCATAGTACAGTTCTGTTAGGTCACCTGATTCCCAATAATTTTACTTGCAGATGCCATGGTGATAAAGTTGCCAGCCTCCAGATGGTGGCATGAGATCTCCCACTATTACAACTTATCTTCAGCCGATAGAGATCAGTTCACTTGGAGAAAATAGCCGCTTTGGCAATTGCACTCTCTGGCATTGAAATCCCCTTTTCTCTCCAAACCCCACCCTCATCAGATTCTGGCCCCAAAATCTCCAGGTATTCCCCAACCTGGAGCTGGCAACACTACATGGTGACATTAAGACATACATTTAAATTTGAATTCCTTGCTGTATATCAAAGTCTGTCACATGAATTCCTTTGATATTTATCTGGAAGGTTTCATTCAAGAAATGTGGTCTTCTGGGGCAAGATTCATTATTTTGCATGTTCTGACCTGCTCTGTTCTGTTCTAGTTCCCTTTTCAGGTGAAGGGAGATGGATTGCTGGATGCTGCTTCTCAACTAGACAGTGAAGCCAAGTAGGAAAATAATTCCTTAGTTCAGTGAGGAGAATTACCTAAAAGGATTTCTGCCTGTAAACGATGGCTCAGAGACACCAGGACGATGGACACTCAGGAACCATTTTTTGCCAAGCTACTTTTGAACCAGGTCTGCCTTACAGAATATCAGTACAAAGAGGCATTCCTTCCTGTGATGTCTCCTGACCTACCCTTGCCTCAGGGCAAACAGATTATGGTACAGTACAGCTACTTGAGAAACCTGACCGGAGTGAAAGTGGGAGGGTCGTAGACAGCCTGAGCAAGCAACACGTTTTCAATCCACCTCCAACTCTTTGGAAATCTGTTCACATCCCTGCTCTCAAGTTCTCAAATAGATCCCGCACAATGTAATGCTGATCTTGCTGGCGTAGCTTTCTTAAGCGACAAAATTGTTTAAAAAAATGCAGAACACAATTACAGAGAAGAGCAAGATAGTGAGACAGTGATTATCAGAGGTGCTCCAATTGCTAGCTAAGTAGCTACTAGATTGGCGGTACATGCTTTTTAGGTATTTGTACTGTTTTAGTATTAGTGGCCACCAAACATACTGAGAAATTAGATAGTATTCAACGTTTCCAGTCTGCAAGATCACAAGGGAGAGGCAGATTTTCCTGAGTTTTGAAAGCCCCATACAATGTTATTGCTCCATTATTCTTATTGACTTTTTGAAAATTTCTTTATTTTGGGTCTGTCTTTAAAGTATTATAAGTTGCAAAACACACACGCACACACACACACTCTAAACCTGATTTGTTTTGTATATAGCACAGAGATGAAAACAATCCTTAAAAAGGCAAAGATAGTCCTCTTGCAAGCACCAGGTCATTACCCATGGGGTGAAATCACATCACAACATTTAGCAGGCAGACTATGTTTACGGGGTAGTTTGTCATTGCCTTCCGCATAGGGCTGTTAAAAAATTTTTTTGGTAAAATTCGGATTCGGCAAAATTAGGCCTGTTTTTATTCGGGAAATGCCGAAGTCCGAACACCCCCCTTTCAGGTCTGTGCAATTAGGCATGAGATCTGGAGTTCGGGGAAAAATTCGGCCGAATAAAGCCATTAAAAACACAATAACACCTTTCCGTGGCTCCGGGGGGGGCATTTTTGGGGATAGAGGTCCCAAACTTTCAGCGTAGCTTGAGGGGACCCTTCTTGCAAGAACCCCCAAGTTTTGTAAAGATTGAGTTGGGGAGGCTGAGATATGGGCCCTGGAAGGGGTCCCCCCTTCTTAATGTGCATCTCTGACAATGGGGGTTTGCAATTAGCAGAGCTTGCTGCCCACTCCCAAAGCTCCCATCCCCGACAAACAGCTGAGCTGTGGGGAGCAAGGGCGGGGCAGGTGCAAAGAAGTTTGCAAACCATGCAAAGCAACATATTTGCAGCCATGCAAACCATGCAAAGCAACACATTTGCAGCCATGCAAACCATGCAAACCAACATGTTTGCAACCATGCAAACCATGCAAAGCAACACGTTTGCAACTATGCAAAGCAACACCTGACACCTGGGAGTTTGCAAACCATGGAAAGGGACAGAGGCAGCTAGCTATGCATAAGGAGCAGGAGGGGGTGGAATTTCCCCTTTTGCATCGGACTCAGGTCCAGGCAAATGCATTCTTTAAGTCACAATTTGAAAAACAGTTTTGAGCAAGCATCAAAATAGACCTAACCGATCTTATGAATGAGGGAAAATCTGAGGACACACAACTGAAGCCCCCCCCTCAAACCAGGGAGAGAGAGACTCAGGGGGCACCCCCCCTGCAGAACAGCGAAATCCCCCTTTGGCTTATCCCCCCACCCACAAAAACTGCTCCCTCCCCCCCACACACACAGACTCTGTTTCCCCCCCACACACACACACAGGAGAAAAATTATAGAGAAAAGCCCCAAAATGGGTCTTACTGTGGATGTCTTCTGTTCCATCAGGGGGCACCCCCTGCAGAACAGGCAAAAACCCCTTTTGGCTTCCCCCCACCCATAGAAAATGCTCCCTCCCCACACACAGAGAGACTCTGCTTTCCCCCCCCCCCCATACACACACACACAGGAGAAAAATTATAGAGAAAACCCCCAAAATGGGTCTTACTGAGGATGTCTTCTGTTCCATCTTCTTTGCACCTGCCCCACCCTTGCTCCCCGCAGCTCAGCTGTTTGTTGGGGTTGGGAGCTTTGGGCGTGGGCAGCAAGCTCTGCTATTTGCAAACCCCCATTGTCAGAGATGCACATTAAGGGTGGGGAAGAAGACCCAGCTTGGCCACCGATTGGCCACAGGAGAATGCTGCTTACTAACTGACGGTTATTCTGCTGCGCCGAACCCCAAATTTGCTGAATTTGCTAAACACCCCGAACTTGCTGAATTCGGCTCCCTGTTTTCCCGCCTTTTTTGAGTTCGTTCCATCCGAACTAAAAACCGCCGAATCAGGGGAAATTCGGCTGTTTTTTGGTTCGGGACGAATTGAATCAACAGCCCTACTTCCGCAGTCAATTACACTTTACCCTCAGCAAGCTGGGTACTCATTTTACTGACCTTGGAAGGATGGAAGGCTGAGTCAACCTTGAACCGGCTACCTAAAACTGACTTCTGTCGGGATCGAGTTCAGGTTGTGAGCAGAGCTTTGACTGAGGTACTGTAACTCACCACTCATGTCACCAGGCTTCTTACCTCTTTCCTTTTGCCATGTGATGTAAGATCAAATTTCTGCATTCTAACAGTGAACCTACAAGTTCTGTGATGTCCCCCCTTTGCAGTTCCAGGCAAAGACCAAAGTACAAACAAGATCTCTATATAAAAAGCTAGTTCTCTACATTTCAGCTCATTCTAGAGTGACCAAGAAACAGGAAACAGAGTGAGACTATGTGGACAGGGCCTTGTTTGATTTCTAATGTCTGGATCTTCAAGAACAAAAAAGGGGTTTAGCCCTCATTACAGCGGTGTCCTCAACAGCACCCATTATCCATATAACTAAATGGCTGCCTTCCTCTCCTATGGAGAACAATAAAATAATCCCCCTCCCCAAGATAGTGGGCATCCTAGTTCTTATCAGAAGGATTCCAGAAAGTGTTATACTTCCCAAGGGCCTTTCCAATAAAGAAGCCCTCCCTTTGCACACACCCATTTTAAAGTTAATAATATGCAACATGCATTGGGTAGGCATCATGATAGCAGGAAGAAGCCAGGTAAC
Source organism: Euleptes europaea (assembly GCF_029931775.1). Lineage (NCBI taxonomy): Eukaryota > Metazoa > Chordata > Lepidosauria > Squamata > Sphaerodactylidae > Euleptes > Euleptes europaea. The sequence continues at coordinate 67,728,444 of NC_079319.1, forward strand.
AAGAGAAGAGCAGGCATGCCAAAGCAAGGTGAGAATAACTGAGGAGAAGCAGGTCTGAGAGATAGGGTTGCCAGCTCTATATTGGGACATGCCTGGAGATTTTGGGGGTGGAGCTTAAGGAGAACACGGTTTGGCGAGGGGAGGGGCTTCAGTGGGGTATAATGCCATAGACTCCAACTTCCAAAGCAGCCATTTTCTCCAGGTGAACCAATCTCTGTAACCTGGAGACCAGATTTAATAGTGGGAGATCTCCGGCCACAAGCTGGAGGTTGGCCACCCTACTGTGATAAGACCATAACAGTTCAAGCTGAGGTCTCCCTCTCTAAAAGCACTGGGGTTAGAGGTTATGAATCCACTGGTCCTCCATTTCCCCAATGTCATGATGTGACGTCATGATGTAAAGTCATGATGTGACGTCACCCCATGGGTCAGAAATGACCCAGTGCTTGCACAGGGGACCTTTACCTTTTAAAAAGATGCAAAGCTGATGGGATGAGCAAAATAAAGTTCAACAAATTTTATCGGTGTTCTCAGTAGCTGTTCTGTTTGAGCTGTGACATATATTATGGATTTTAAAACCCTACTATTCTTAGTTACTGGCTGTATTATGGATTCCTCCTCCCAGCCCAAATGTAGAATATTTTTCAGTTACTGTGTGTTTGGTAAAGTAATTATGCTGGCACTTGGGTTGATGGCCCCAGGTGCCAAGAACATGTGCTTGTAGCTATACACTTGGCACTAACAGATAAACCTTCCTTGTTCCACTCTGATGATATTTTGCTTTTCATGTAATGTTGGCACTGGAACTGAGTTCCTGCTATTTTAGTCTCATGCAAACACTCAACACAATTTAATTTTGACTTGTAACTTTTAAAAATATACCAATAGGTTAAGCAAATGGATGGTGCTTCATTGGCAGAACTTTACTTTAAAATTGTCATTCGTTCATGGAGGCCAATCATTCGTCCAATGTCCAAAACAAAAGACAACTGATAATAAAGAGACTAGGATGGTGTCTTTTCCTCTGGAGAACATCTGGGTTGGAGTTCATGCTCAGAGACCCAAATTTAGATTCACTTGGAATGTGTTTATCATATGGAATCCAAGATCTTGACTCATTTACCAAAAAAAAAAAAAAAACCCTCCAAACCACACACACACAACTAAACTATTAATAAGGTTGCCAACCTCCAGGTGGTGGCTGGAGATCTCCCACTATTATAACTGATTTCCAGGCAAAAGACATCAGTTCACCTGGAGAAAATGGCCGCTTTGAAAGGTGGACTTTTGAGTGGAAAATGGCCCCTTGTGGTGCATTTTACACCCGGAAGTGCCACAACGCAACGCCTTCGCAATGCAGCACTTCTGGGTGTAAAATGCACCACAAGGGGCCGTTTCCCACTCAAAGGTCCACCTTTCAAAGAGGCCATTTTCTCCAGGTGAACTGGAGCATGCAACCCCCCACACCTCCACTTCAAAAACCTCCCGCCGAAGAAAAAGAGGGACCTGGTAAGCCTAGTTCAGAGGCAGATCTGCTTCTTAAAATGTTAAAATGAACACAGTAGATATTCATGACAAAATTGAAAGTTGCTGTGGATATTCCTTTTAGCTCTAGGCAGAGACAGTTCAAATGCCCATTTACTAAAATGGTGCTATTCTCCTGCCACATGAGGGTACCATCGCATAGAGGGAGTAGCTTCTCTGAAAAATGCCCCATGCAAAAATGCTGCACCCAATTCAAAATGGCTGACAGATAGCTAAAATGTACCACTTTCGCGACTGAAGACTCGACTTGACCTATAGTTACATATCATAAAGCATTGGGGAACTAACCGCCTGGTGAACTTGGTGTTGACACTTAGATCAAATATTTAGGATGTTAAGGAAACTATCGTGAATTTAGTCAAGTGTCTAATGTCACGAACATCAGCTTTTCAGCATCATTTACTCTGTAGCTTCCTTGATGGAGTTTCTGCAGACGATCATGATTTGCTGCTCCACTGTGATGTTTATGGGCTCAATAAAGAGAAGGTTCTAAAAAGATTATAGGCACTGAAAAAGGAAATACAACCTTTTCTGCAGGAGCATGGAACAAAACAGACTGAACATTTTTGGAATTTCTTGCCTGCCGCAAACACATGATGGTTCCCTATAGACATTCTTATTTCATTTATCCTCTCAACAGTCTTTAGGGGCAAAATAAAAAATTTCAGATATATAACAAACCATCTTCTTTCTGCCTCCTTTGAAGTTTGAAATTTTGTGGTGAGAAATTGGAAGAAGAATGGTTCACTTCTAAACTCTAAAATACACAAAGATATAGTTGGCATATAACATTTCAGGTTTCACTAAGGCTAAAAAAAAGACATGCCAAGCAAACAAACAAACAAAACCCTTCCACATTTTAATCTATTTTTGTACAGCACAAAGCTGGTGAAAACTTTTGAATGCTACTGAAAGCAACAAATATCTCTTAAACTTCAATCAACTTCAATTTAAAAATTCAGTTTGCAATTAAGCATCTCACCCCCAGTATATCTTCTGGACATGTAATGAAAAATGAACTTGGTATTTCTTCATACACCAGCTTAGCACTGCCAGAGCAACCACAGGACTAGAAATTAGTCAAAGGCCATCTTCCCTAGACCATTTGACCTAGAGCTATATCTTTCATGTACCAGTTCTTATCCATGCGCCTCACCCTCCTTCAGTATACTGATTCAGTATAAGGCAGCTCCATGTGTGTATTGGATTACTCAATGCATGCTTATGAACAAAATTAAAATGACACTGCTTGCATGAATGGGGAAATGACTGCAGCCTGAGATCACACTCCAGAGCCCATAGTTTGCATTCTACTGCTGGTATAGATTCATTCCTCAGAAAACACAAAGTGTGTGTCCTGCTTATCATGGGCTCTGCTTTGCACCCCTTTATCAATCAGATATATGTACTTTATACTCAATAATATAGTCTCCATAAAACACAACCGCTTGTTAGACTTTTCCAACCTGCTCATTGAATTCAAAGATTCAATGTCATGTTACAAATACAAAACTAGGAGTCCCAAAACTGATGAATGGACATATGTAACCATGCTGTTAAAAGGCTGAAGACCTTTAGCAGTGCAGTTCTATGGAGATTTACTCCAAATTAAGTTCATTGAAATCAGTGTGTATGATCATTCTTGCATGGCAACTTGAGAGTTGTAGTTATTTGGGGGTGGGGGAGCTACCATTCCATCAACAAACATGATTCTTGTACTTTGTCATAAGAAGGAGGAGGAGGAGGAGGAGTTGGTTTTTATATGCCAACTTTCTCTACCACTTAAGGAGGAATCAAACCGGCTTACAATAATCTTCCCTTCCCCACAACTGACATCCTGTGAGGTAGGTGAGGCTAAACGAGCTTTAAGAGCTGTGACTAGCCCAAGGTCACCCAGCTGGCTTCATGTGGCAGAGTGGGGAAACAAATCCAGTTCACCAGATTAGCCTCCTCCGCTCATGTGGAGGAGCTGGGAATCAAACCCGGTTCTCCAGATCAGAGTCCATCACTCAAACCACCTCTCTTAACCACTACACCACGCTGGCTCTCTGTACTTGTTTACCAAGGCATGATCTGTCCATGCCTCTGTAGTATTTGCGGCAACTTAAGCATGGAAGCCTGTAAAAGTGGTCCAAAGATGCTCATCGTGGCACTCACCTGAACTTTGAACAAAACACAGAGGCAAGCTGATGCAGAGGTCAACATGCAAACAGTTTGATCATATTCATGTTGATGTGTATAGTAAAATGGGATGTAGGTTCCTAATAAAAATACAAGTAAATGACATTGTTGGCCCTTTTCCCAAAATGTTTTCAGCACTGTCTTTTATTGCACATTCTTCATTTACAGCACAATCCTAAAGGGGGGTTGTTAAGAAGCACCCAGGGATGCCTCCGAGTGGCTTGCAGTGGCACAGTAGAAATAATAAAACAAATACCTCCAAGCTCTATGAAACTGCTCTATAGAATTTCACAAGGCTACACACCTGCAAAAGGGGGTGTTCCCAGAGTGAAAGGGCTTAGGGAGCTGACTAAAGTCAGCCCCACCCCTGGGAATGCCCCCTTTGGCGCCGGCACAAACCCTTGCAGTGGGGATATGCAGCCACCATGGCTGATTGGGGGCCTGAGCCTGGAGCTGCTGCACCACTCCCCAGCGCTGGCATAAATAACTGCACCAGCAATAATGCCAGTTTAGCTGGCACAAGTGGCACTAACACTGGCACAGGGGTCATGCTGGCTCCTTAGGACATTTGCCCTCCCCTTGTGGATGGCTCTGCCTGATTCTCATATTGTATAATTTATTGATAACTGTATCTAAACACCTGATGGGTTAAATCCAAAGACTTTTTTTTGGCAGTGGAAGGGGGAACGGTTTTTGTGGATTTCTCCCCTTTCGCTATAAACCACACTCTGCCCCCAAGCTGTTCCAGAGAGAGCACTGTGCCATGGGAGAAGCATTCAGGGAGCTGAGCTAGACTTGGCAGGTCCCTCTTCACCACCAGTGGGAGGTTTTTAGGGTGGATCCTGAGGAGGGCGGGGTTTGGGGAGGGGAGGGACTTCAGTGCCATAGGTTCCAGTTGCCAAAGCAGCCATTTTCTCCAGGTGAACTGATCTCTATCGGCTGGAGATCAGTTGTAATAGCAGAAGATCTCCAGCTAGTACCTGGAGGTTGGTAACCCTAAGCTGAGTAAGAACATAAGAACAAAAGAACAAAAGAACATTTCTACATGAGTAGAAACAGGAAAGTTCCACTCTGCTTTCAGGAAGCTCAGTAGAAGGAGGAGTGAGGAAACTTCCATTCTATTGACAGAAGTACCTTCCATTAACTTTTTAAAAAAGATCTTTGAATCCAGCCCAATATATCATCCTTGCTTATTAAATGACAGGAAGATTCCAGCATGTATTCAAGGTAGGGCTGTTGGAAAAAAAATTCGGTAAAATTCAGATTCGGCAAAATTTGGCCTGTTTTAATTCGGGAAATGCCGAAGTCCGAACTCCCCCGATTCGGATCCATGCAATTCGGCATGAGATTCGGAGTTCGGGAATAAATTCGGCTGAATAAAACCATTTAAAGCACATTCACAGCTTTCCGCGGCTCCGGGGGGCATTTTTGGGGGTAGAGGTCCCAAACTTTCAGGGTAGCTTGACGGGACCCTTCTTGCAAGAACCCCCAAGTTTTATAAAGATTGGGTCAAAGGGTCCCGGGCGTGAGCCCGGCCGCTGTGCGGCCTGGGGAGAGAAAGAAAGAATTTGGCAGACGCCGAATAAATTAATACAAATTTGGCACCCCTGAAGGAGCATTCTCCCGCGGCCAATCAGTGGCCAGGCTGGGTCTTCTTCTGGCCAATCAGTCCCGGGTGAGTGTGTTAGCCCGGCCGCTGCGCGGCCCGGGGATAGAAAGAAAGAGTGTCTGTGTGTGTGTGTGAGAGAGAGATCCCCATGGGGGGGTGCACATTTTTTTGTTGGCTTGCCTTTCACTCAGTCCCCCGGGTCAGGATAATGGTATGGCCCAACTGCTGAGGCAACCAGATCGCCGGGCCGGGGTAATGGTATGGCCCAACTGCCGAGGCAACCTCAATGGCCTTCTCCCAACTGCTGAGGCAGCCAGACCCCCGGGCCGGGGTAATGGTATGGCCCAACTGCTGAGACCCTTCTTGCAAGAACCCCCAAGTTTTGTAAAGATTGGGTCAGAGGGTCCCGAGATATGGGGCCCGGAAGGCCCCCCCCCCAAAAAAAATTGCCCACAGGAATAAAGCCACTTAAAGCACATTGGCAGCATCCCGTGGTTCCAGGGGGGCATTTTTTGAGGTAGAGGTCCCAAACTTTCAGGGTAGCTTGAGGGGACCCTTCTTGCAAGAACCCCTGAGAGATGCACATTAAGGATCGCCTGCTCCCATTCATCCCAATGGGCAGATGGGGGGACCCCATATCTCGGGACCCCCTGACCCAATCTTTACAAAACTTGGGGGTTCTTGCAAGAAGGTTCTCGGCAGTTGGGTGTACCATTACCCCAGCCCGGGGGTCTGGCTGCCTCGGCAGTTGGGAGAAGGCCGTTGTGGTTGCCTCGGCAGTTGGGCCATACCATTACCCCGGCCCAGGGGTCTGGTTGCCTCGGCAGTTGGGCCATACCATTACCCCAGCCCGGGGGTCTGGTTGCCTCGGCAGTTGGGAGAAGGCCGTTGTGGTTGCCTCGGCAGTTGGGCCATACCATTACCCCGGCCCGGGGGTCTGGTTGCCTCGGCAGTTGGGCCATACCATTACCCCAGCCCGGGGGTCTGGCTGCCACGGCAGTTGGGAGAAGGCCGTTGTGGTTGCCTCGGCAGTTGGGCCGTACCATTACCCCAGACCGGGGGTCTGGCTGAAAGGCAAGCTAACAAAAAAATGTGCACCCCCCCATGGGGATCTCTCTCTCACACACAGAGATGCTCTTTCTTTCTCTCCCTGGGCCACGCAGCGGCCGGGCTCACACACTCACCCGCTACTGATTGGCCAGAAGAAGACCCAGCTTGGCCACCGATTGGCCGTGGGAGAATGCTCCTTCAGGGGTGCCGAATTTGTACGAATTTATTCGGCATCCACCCAAACTCACCGAATTCAGCTTGTCGTTTTCCCGCCTTTTTTTACTTCGGTTCTATCCGAAGTAGAAACCGCCGAATCAGGGAAAATTCAGCTGTTTTTAAGTTTGGGACAAACCGAATCGACAGCCCTAATTCAAGGTCTTCTTTAAGCCATGTGTGGAATCTGATTAGCAGATACACCAAAACAGAAAAACAAAAAGAGAGGAAAAGTACACAATGAACAAAATTCGTTCTTTTTAAACAAAATTCCAAAAACTAAGGTCACCCGGATGATTTCTGAGAAGAACATACCATCAAGTTGCAACCTCCTCATGGCAACCCCATCCACAAGGTGTTCCAGGCAAGAGATGATCAGAGGTGGTTTGCCATTGTTTTCCTCTTCATAGCAACCCTGGTCTTCCCTGGTGGTCATCCCATCCAAGTACTGGCTGTGGTCAATGCTGCTTAGGACCAATGCTCTGAGGATACCAGGTTATTTTGGACTCTGAATTATATCTCAACACACTCACAAATATTAAACAATGGATTCCAACGATCAACGTACATTCACCATTCCCAAACAATTACAGAAATGAGATCTGTCATTTCTGAGTCATATCAATAACTCTGAAGATGGCAGAATGAATTCTATCCACAAACTCAGGCTCAGTCAAGATAATATTGCAGTTATGATCATCACTTTGACCATTGTAGATAACATGCATTCTTTCAGTGATTTCCCCCCCCAGTATTATATTGTGCTTTGAACCATTTATATGCTTTGTGATTTTAAAGAGTGACCTTCAGTGAGGCTTGTCAATGCACACCCATACTGAACACCCTTGCAACTGTTGAATTTCCGCCTGACTTGAAGTTGTTGAAGGCTCAGATTGTGTGTCAAGGGAGATGTGGCAATCCTGAGGTGATTATAGCGGGGAAGTATTGCAGCTGCCTACCAGAAATGTATCATGTAATTAACTTGTGAACTGATGCAAAGAAAAATATCCTGTCATATTTGTTATTTCAAAATGCTGCTGTCTTCAGTCCAAGAGTTATTTTCATCTAGAGACAGTTACTACGACAATTAACTAACTTGTAGCTGAGCACGGTGTGCATATTTTGTGTTTATTGTCAGGAAATAAATGGACAGCTACAGCTATTAATTAGAATGAGTTTGCCAATGATCTGCCAGGAAACCAAGAGGAAAACAACCATGTGAAATTCAAAACTTTATGGCCAGTCCTGCCCCAGATGGGGTGGGGCTGGGGAATGCTTTGTCTGATATCTCATTTTATAAGAATTCAGGGGGATGAGGAACAACAGGAATGCTGTTGGTACCTTGTTGTGCTTTGGCCAATTGGGAGGGGAGCAGCCAGAGAAGAAGAAGAAGAAGAAGAAGAAGAAGAAGAAGAAGAAGAAGAAGAAGAAGAAGAAGAAGAAGAAGAAGAAGAAGAAGAAGAAGAGGAGTTGGCTTTTATATGCTGACTTTCTCTCCCACTTAAGGAAGAATCAAACTGGCTTACAATCACTTTCCCTTCCCCTCCCCACAACAGACACACTGTGAGGTAGGTGGGGCTGAGAGAGCTCTAAGAGAGCTGTGACTAACCCAAGTTCACCCAGCTGGCTTCATGTGTAGGAGTGGGGAAACTAGTGTTGCCAACCTACAGGTACTAACAAAGTAAAGAACAGCACACAACTCAATTCAAATAATTTCAAAATTTGTAATCAGTGTGTAGAAATAGAACAAGCAGGTGCAATGACAATACAACAGATAGAAAGCAAAATACATAGAGTAGAAAAAATAGTAACTCTAAGGATTATGGTTCCAATAATATTAAACCAAGTCTGAATAGACTTCCACAAGGTAGCTCACAGAAAGGGGAGACAAAGCAAACCCCAAAGTTCAAGCAACTGCGAGATGATGGTAACAAGAAGTTGTCAGCAGGGGGAGAACTCCCCTCTGTACTGCAGGAACAACGAGATGGAAAACGCTTTCCGGAATTACAATGTTTTCCGCAATTAATTTGCTTCTTCAGCCTTCATTAATTAGCCCTGTCTGTCCAGAGTCTCTAAATTTTTGTTGTTCTCAGCTCTGTGGCATCCATATTTTCATTCTGTTTAGGTTGTTCTTGCTGACTGAGAACTCCTGCTATTACAACTGATCTACAGCCGATGGAGATCAGTTCCCCTGGAGAAAATGGCTGCTTTGGCCATTGGACTCTATGGCACTGAAGTCCATCCCCTCCCCAAACCCCGCCCTCCTCAGGCTGTGCCCCAAAAATCTCCCGCCAGTGTTGAAGAGGGACCTGGCAACCCAAGGAGAAACCAACCCAGTTTACCAGATTAGAGTTTGCTGCTCATGCACCACCTCTTCTGCCATGCTTTCACTTGACTCTTCCCACTTAGTTTGTCTATAGGGCATTAGATGGCTCCTTTAGGGACAAGCGGGATGGGGGGGGGAAGCCTGAAGAGGGTGGGGTTTGGGGAGGGACTTCAGTGCCATAGAGTCCAATGGCCAAAGCGGCCATTCTCTCCAGGTGAACTGATCTCTATCGGCTGGAGATCAGTTGTAATAGCAGGAGATCTCCAGCTAGTACCTGGAGGTTGGCAACCCTACTGATCAGCTGTATGGCCAAGGGGGGCATGAGGAGTGGGTTCCATTGATGCCAGGCATCATTATTCTGAGCCCTAGCCTCTGTACATGGTGAAGGGGAGAAATTCTGCATCTCTTGGCACAGAATTCTGTGCAGCCATTGAAAGGCAAGGCTCCGCAGCAATAGCTGAGCTGAGTTTTCACCAGGGTAGGGCTGCTTTCATTGACGTGCACAAGTTGGCATTGGTGAGGTAATTAGGTATATATTGAGTTCATACTGCAAATATTTAGTAAACCTAATTCAACCCACTTTCTTGTGTCTTTTATCCTCATTCTGGGCCGTGGGGACAACTTTTATCATTAAGTAATTTTCTGGCATAGTAAGATGCAATGCTCCATAATGACAGACCCAAGAAACATGTTTCATTTGTTAAGTGTCACGATTGTTTTCATTTCTTGGTCTTATTTTATCTCCAGGATCAGAGGAGCATGCCTGTTATCTTAGGTGCTGTGGAACACAGGCAGGACAATGCTGCTGCAGTCATCTTGTTTGTGGGCTTCCTAGAGGCACATGGTTGGCCACTGTGTGAACAGACTGCTGGACTTGATGGGCCTTCAGCAGGGATGTTCTTATTTTAAGATCTAGTTTTAATTTGTTTGAATGATGTATTTGTGTGTTTGTTTTAATGCCTGTTAAGATGAGATTTTAATTTGTATGTTTTAATTTGTTAGCCACCTATGAGGGCAGAAAGGTGGGGTAAAAATCTTGTTAATAAAATAATAATAAATAATAAAATAATATTACAATTACCACTCAGACTTTGGCAAATAAAGCAAAGTTTGTACTGGATCTTAGTACTCTTCTGAGGTGAAGAAAGCCAGAATTTCAAGTAGTGAAATTTCAGAGGGAGTTCTGTACATTCAAGGTTTGTCAGATGATTTTAGCAAAATCAAAATTTAAAGAGAAGTTGGTATGCCTGAATAAACCATCTGAGTAATTGTGATGTTCTGATAATCTGATATTAATTGTGAAGTATTATCTCCAGCAGTAATAATTTCCACAGCACTCCTAATAGAAAAAACTCCTATGCAAATAGACAGGCATACAAAAATGTGATCCCAGATATGGATGTTGCTGAAATCACATTCTGGTGCAATTAGTCCAATATTAAGTGCTAACAAAATCAGCCAAAGTACATTACAATCCTTATTCTTGGTGGTCGCGTTAGTGGTCCTTGTGGGGGCAGAAAGGCAGGATGTATATTTTGTAAAATAAAAATAAATTATTCTGTGCTCTCTCATAGGATTCCTCTGAGATAGACCAATAGTATTACCCCTACCAGATAGACATCCAAGAGACAGTAACTGTCCCAAGGATAATGAGTGTGCTCATGCAATAATTCAGTTCAGATTTTTCAGATCCAAGTAGGGTTTCTTCCTTTTTTTTCTCTCTAGCACAATAGATAGAAATTCAAAAGCTCAAGCTCCTCCCATAATTTCCCCTCATAAAAAGAAACATCTGCTGAATTTAAACTATTATCTGCTGACCAGGGCACAGGAACACTAGTCACAGAACCAAGATCAGTAGACCATACCAACATACAGTGGGTTGAATCCACACATGTCTTTGTGTGAGTGGAAGCTTGTCACAGCTCTCTCAGCCCCACCTACCTCACAGGGTATCTGTTGTGCGGAGGGGAAGGGAAGGTGATTGTAAGCCAGTGATTCTTCCTTAAGTAGTAGAGAAAGTCAGCATATAAAAACCAATTCTTCTTCTTCTTGTGCAAGTGTGGTCCATGATTTCCATGTATTTCCTCTTGTGCCATACCTCATGCTATCTTCTGAACCTCCAGAGGAGCAGTTACTGTAGCATAGGAGGTTGCATAAAACAGTCAGAAGAAGGATAAATCCACTCTGCAAGTGAAGTTAATGGACAGTTCTTTGTATCCCAATGTACTACAATACAAACAGATGAGATAAAATGCCCGAATCCAAGGATATGCCGTTATTTCAGGAGCAACAATGTATTAATTGTATGTGACTTGCCAATGAAAATCTTCAATGTAAGAAGCTAGTTGAAGTAGGGCACTGTTCCTATGGAAAGAAACTGGTAATTTCATCTCTCCAGGTTGCTCCTGAGCCCAGTATGGTTCAGGTAGAATCATCTCATACTTCCTAAAACAGTTGGACACTGTGCATAAATCCGCTCACAGAAGATTATGGAATTGAACACGAAGATTATGGAATTGAACACTAAATAGGAACCTCTTTGTTTAGAAGGAACAAAGGCATCTTAAACATTTTGGTTTCCAAATGCTGCAAAGGTCAATAATAGTAGAATGTGGGGTCATCTGCTGAAGCTGGAGAGTGACAGATTCAAAACAGATAAAAGGGAGTATTCCTTCACACAATGCATAGTTAAACTGTGGAACTCCCTGCCTCAGGATGTGGTGATGGCTGCCAACTTGGAAGGCTTTAAGAGGGGAGTGGACATGTTCATGGAGGAGAGAGCTATTCATGGCTACTAGTAAAATTGGATACTAGTCATGATGCATACCTATTCTCTCCAGGACCAGAGGAGCATGCATATTATATTAGGTAGGTACTCTGGAACACAGGCAGGATAATGCTGCTGCAGTTGTCTTGTTTGTGGGCTTCCTAGAGGCAGCTGGTTGGCCACTGTGTGAACAGACTGCTGGACTTGATGGACCTTGGTCTGATCCAGCATGGCCTTTCTTATGTTCTTAATATTGCATTTACTTTTAAAGCAATGCAGAATGGTACACAAAGTCATTGATTACAAAGCAAAATATGCCAATTGTGTCTTATAATCATCTGTTAGCCAAGACAGTCAGTTCACAGATTAACATCTTCATTCTCCTTTCAGTATGCAAAATACAGATGTAAAGGATTCTGTTTTATTCTTTAGTCATGACAGAGGGATTTGAACTAATCATGATTTTGATCGGTACATGTTACAAAGCTGAAGATTCAATACCTACTCAATGGTTCGTGTGAGGGGTATAGCTCACTTTGATTTCCTGGATTTGATTTAGCATGGATTGAATCTCTGGGAAATGTCACTTAAATGGATTATTATTATAATATTTGAGTCCTTGGCTATCAGACTGCATTTCAGTAATATTACATAACTGCAGCAAAGTAATCCGATCGAATCATAGATGTTCTATTGCAGTTCTTTTAACAGGTGTACACGATATCATTTTGGTATGGCATTTCTGGGTAATATATCCACATAGCTGTAGCCACTGAATGGATACTTACAGCCTGCTGCATTTTATATAAAAATAAAATATTGGCAGCTTTTTTAATGTGTTTTCCTGACAGGTTGAAACAGGCATCACACTTCTGAGCATGTGGTTACATTACCACGCCAATATTTACTGTTTGTAACCCAGTCCATTTTTCAAAGTGGTTCTCTCACAGTTAATCACCAATGATTAGCATTCTGCGGGTGTGCATAAAGGAGTCCTTCTCACTGGTTAGAAAGTTCTTGTTTTTCGCTCAGGCACTCTCCTCCTTGGTGCTATAAAGCATTTTTATGGATCCAACAGGACTATCAAATGTAGTAAACTCATCTACCCGCAAATACTTGCAGGGATTGTGGGGGTAGGGGAGGAATCATCCGTTTGAGGCAATGCACTCACACGGCCGTGCATTTAGAAAAAATGATACCGCTCTTCTCTTCTGCTCCCTGCTCATTTTCATTTTATGCCTCTTGATATAAAAACTATAGGGAAAAGAACTTCCTCAAATGCCAGCAAAGTCTATCCATGATAAACTCCCTTCTTCACTTGATGTCCTGCTGGAACCAGCTACAAGACATCTGTAAAAGTGATAGTTGTTTCATCTCTTTCAATGTTTACACGGGCAAGAAAAAGTCCCCACACTTGTGTGTATCCATGATTTAGCTACCAATGACATTGTACCTTGCTCACATTAACCCTTCAGTCCAGCATGCTTCTACAAATAACCACCTGTAGTCAATTCTTTATTCATAAGCCTTATCTGTTGTTACAGCATATAATCTATGAGAATGCCCTAATTTTTTATCATTCTCTAAGCCTGTCATCATTGCCGAGACAAGGCTTATCCCTCTGAGCAGATGAGATTAGTCGATCATGTTGAAATCAGAAGAGGGATTATAATGCTTGTAATACACTGAGTCAAATTAAATGTGTTTTGTTTGCACATCGCAAGATCTTGTTGCTAAGGCTTTGGTGTCTTCCGCCGACTGTAATAAATTGCCAATAAAATGTACAAGGGTTGCTGGGAGGGAAGCGAGGGACCCTTAAGTGAAAGGCAAGAGCAAATTATAAAGATGTTTGATTTGTTTATTCAGCCTGCTAAATAAGGGTTTTAACGGTTCCCATATCACCAGAGCGTTCTGAACAATGGGCTTTGCATCAGAGTGGAGCTCCGGATGCATGCTGCATGTTCGTTTTAATTTAATTTTGTTCAGTTCTTTCTTTTGTTCTCTGTCATTTATATTTGGTCTAATCCTGGCTGAGTTTATTCAGAAGAGACTCCCCCTGATTTCAATGGGTCTTTGTCCCAGATTAACATATTTAAGATTACTTTCACCTTGGTGGTAGGATATACTCAGAAGGTATAATCCCAAAAATAATAAATCAAAGCTTGTGTATATTTTCTGGGACCACGCTTTTGGGAGATATCTAGTGTTTGAGTCCAAAGGTCAGGTAATCAATCTTGTGTATGAGCATTTGAGACCTCCACATCTACCCAGGCTATGCAAAATGCATCTCCTGAAGATTAAAGAGACGTTGGAAGCATCAACTGATATGGCACAAGGCACTTTTGTCCAAAAGGCCCTTTGGGTAAATCCCGGGGGTGTATATGCAAGTACTTGGTGGAACCTAAAGGGACTCATAGAACCTGAGTAATTTATGATGGGCAAACTGTTTAGCCTCACTTCAGAATAGGATTGCCAGGTCCCTCTTGGCCACTGGCGGGAGGTTTTTGGGATGGAGCCTGAGGAGGGCGGGGTTTGGGGAGGGGAGGGACTTCAATGCCATAGAGTCCAATTGCCAAAGCGGCCATTTTCTCCTGGTGAACTGATCTCTATCAGCTGGAGTAGGGCTGTCGATTTGGTTCATCCCAAACTGAAAAATTGCCAACTTTCCCCCGATTCGGCGGTTTCCAGTTCGGGACGAACCTAATTCCAAAAAGGGCGGGAAACGGGGGAGCCCAATTCCCCGACTTTGGGGTGTTCTGCAAATAAATTCGGGGTTCGGCACAGCAGCATAACCATCAGGCTCCCCCCCACATGCCTTCATGGGGCTTCCCTGAAGGCGTGCGGGGGGGGGAACAGATCTGCGCCTAACAGCTGTTAGGCGCAGATCTGTTTAAGGGGCCCACCGCACACCTTCAGGGAAGCCCCGTGAAGGCGTGGGGGGGGGAGGCTTTAAACAGATCTGCGCCTCCCAGTTATGCTCAATTGGCTCAATTATGCCAAAAATCAGGCCGGGTTAGCACCCATGATTAATGTGGTTCGCTCGGGTTATTACAAAGGCCTGGCCAAGGGGAAACTGCCTAAACAGACTGTAATTGTGAAAGCAAAGTTCTTCCGCTGGAAAGCAGAAGAGAAAATCAAAGCAGTTGGTGGAGCTTGCGTCCTAGTGGCATAAGGGACTTTCCTACATACTCAGGTTTAAACAAACATTATTTCGGGCTTGGGGTGGGGAAGACACCAGCTGGCATCTTCAGGACTTGTTTACAGAAGTGCAAGAAACTGTAAAGCCATACAAGACTTTTTTCCCTTTCACCCCCATTCCCCCCCCCCACTAATATGGGCCATTCCAACCTGCCTTTCAATCTTTTCAAGAAACTGACTAATTTACCAAAAGGAGAAGAATGAAACTAGGCCGGATAGTGTCACTTGAATATTTAAGCTATAATTTTAACCTCCATTTCTTTTTGATCAGAGAATCGTGCAGGAAAGAGATCCTTGCCACCTCCTTCTTTCTGCAGTTCTCTGCCCCCCACTCCATTCTATTTGCACAGGAATTGGGGTGTTAATGAGGGGGATGATTTCCACTGATTTCCCCCTTCCCACTGCAGCCTTCTGTGCTCCATCCCATTCTGTTCCCAAGAGCCTCTTGACCTTCAGGGGGCAGCTTTTCAGAGGATACAAGAACTGAGGAAAATGTCAAAGATCCCCTCTGTAACAAAAAAACAACAAACTCTCTGGTTATGGTAGTCTGGATCCAAGCCATGTGTCTGTGTGTGTATTTGTATACAAACACATACCCACACATACTGTGGGAAGCAGGGGTTGGAATATCTGTGTAAGAGTGAACTTCTTTATGGTTTTATGACCACTGTAAAAGCCACCACTCCCTTTACCAATGACTTTATTTGTTATACACATATAACATTAGGAAAAAAACACTATATGCTAGTCACACACACCACTCAATAGGTATGTATATTTTCCCAAATCACTACAACCTTTCCCATGTGAAAACAAATATACATTGAGACTTTTTGGAAAGAGAACATAAGTGAACAAGAGGCAGACATGTGTAAATAATAGCATCCTTAGACCTTTCGGTTATTTAGAAGTATCAATGTAATTTCCCGTGGAATATGATCTTCTGTGCTGTTGTAAAAATAAAAGCTCTTAGATCTCTGGGAGCTTATAATGCACTCTTTGTAGGGATACAGTCAAAGTGTCAAGGGCTATGAGGCTTCTACATAAACTACTGCATAGGCAGTTTGGACCACACAGGTTTGTTTTTATTTGCAAGCTATATTCCATATGTGAATAAGCAACACAGAGATTCTGATTTCATGTTTGTATTGTTGCCACCTATCTGGATTAGCCTTTTCTAGTAATTCCAAGGAGTTAGCATTGCATCAATGTAAATTTATGCATCCATTATGAACAACTGCTGCATGTAATTTATACTAAACTTTTAATTGAATACTTTGTTAATTATCTTATTACCCACTGGCCTTTTATGCACAGGTTGTTCCCGTTGCGGTCACCCCATGACTACTTCGAGGCTTTGTTTTAATTATGCATGTATTTTCCAACCTTCCAAAGTTGCCTCGCTCTCCCCTCACATTTTCCCCATGTTTTCAGGATGCTGTTTTACCTTAAGTTTAAAGTTTGCCTCAATCCCAAATCAAAAGCCAGTCCTGTGCAGACTTGTCACTCTGGGTTTTTCTCCCCACGCACATTCTCACTTCTCCCTCCCACACATCTGTCCCCCTCAACCAACCCCTCCCCTTGAAGCTATTATTGAGTGCACTATTGAGAGAATAATACTGGAATACCATGAGACTGCTTATTTGGTCAGTTTCACAGCGAGTGTGGGTGAGTTTCAGCTTGAACAGTTGAGAGAACTCTGAAATAATTCCACAAATGATCTATGTGGCTGCTTATTTTTTACAGTGACTGTGGATCAGTTTGAGTTCTTGGCAGGATGGAACAGAGCTGGGCTGATTTGCTGCCCTCCTCTTATATGCATCCTCTTATAGGCATGAAAGCCTTTTTTTTTTTGCAAGTCAAGACTACGATGAATGTCACAAATGACCATGCGAGTGTTTTTATGTTCTTATGATACCTGCATTAAGTTATGCAGAAACAAATTGGTTGGGGGGGTGTATTCGGACACTTCTCTGCTTTGGCTGTAAAATGGCCACGGTTCAGATCAAATGGAGGAATCCTGTTGCGGGGCTTGTGGGGGCTTGTAGCGTATTTCAAAAAAATACACCACAGCCAATTACAAAGCTGCATTTTTAGGGGGGGGGAGACACATGGCTCAGAAGCTCTGTATTGTTGCTGGGGATGCATAATTTATCACAAGGTACTCATGGAATTTCTTCAAGGCAAAAAGCACCCGTGCATAGTGTTTTTAGAATTTGATTGCAAATACTGTGCAGTTAGAGAGCAGCAGATCCAGCAGAAACAGAGAATGCATAAAATGCCATTGAAAACTAGACATGCCCAAACCCCACACTGAAATCAGTTGGACTGGAGAATCCAAATCCGTGCTTCAGTCTGAGTAAGTTTAATCATTGTTATCTTCCTTTGCAGATATATCCTTTCCCCCTTATATCACCACAATATGGCTTCTAGCATGAGGTTGGCAACAGGTAGGAGACTGACTCAGTGGCATCGCTGGCAATGTCATTTACCTGGTACTGATGTCATCACATCACTGGCAATTCACTCAAATGCTATGGTTTAACTATAGAGTTTTGGGCAAATGCTAGAGATTCACCTGGTGGTATGATCTAGCATCTGGGTTTTGCTGTAATCTTTTCCAAAATGTCAAAGCAAAACAAGTTTTAGAAAAATCCGATATAAGGTGGGGAAACCCCAGGAAATTCATAAATGCACCAAGATGCTGTGGGGAAGCAGAAAACACACACACACGCAATCACACTTCCAAACAGGATTGAACTTGGAGCAAATAACCTGTGTGGAAATGGCCTATAGCATTTTAGAATGTTCAGAGTGCTTCATGCACATTGTGGTACTGCAGTCCTTTAAGTGATCACTCCAAGTGATAACAAGGGAAAGCTTATAATTAGGGGATGCACCATTTTTTTGTTATTTTTCGGGTTTTATCTTATTAAACCTGAAAATTTCAAAAAATCCGAAAAACCTGTATTTTCCAAAAATGTTGGGGTTAATAAACCCAAACCCAAAAAATACTGGGAAAAACCTCCCGCAGGCAGTGGGGATGGAAAGGCCCCTGCCTTCCTATCCATGCTAATTGCCTGGTGGGACCACAACTAGGCAAGTAGCATAGATAGGAAGGCAGGGGCCTTCCCATCCCTGCTGCCTCCAGGAGCACACTGACAGCAGGAATGGGAAGGCCCCTGCCTTCCTAGCCATGCTACTTGCTGAGTTGGACCTCTATGTGGACTCCGGAGAAGGCGGGCGGTGTGGATGTGGCTCCCCTTGGAGGCCCTGATGAGGGAACAAAGGTGATGAATACATTTGGTAAATAAATACATCTGTTTAACTCTATGTAACTCTGTTGAAGATGTGTGCGTTTGCATTTATCTATTAATATCCTGCATTTCTCCCCAGCTGAGACTCAAAGCAGCTGCACTGTAAGACCATAAAAAGTCTGTGGCTGATTAAAGCCTCATCCTCACTTCTGTATCCAGCCTAGCAATAAGCAGAAGTCACTCTTGCTCCAACCAGGGCAGGCTAACCACTTTACTGAGTTAAGAGTGCAATCCTAACCAGAGGTGTGTGTGTGTGTGTGTAAAGTGCTGTCAAGTCACAGCCGATTTATGGCGACCCCTTTTGGGGCTTTCATGGCAAGAGACTAACAGAGGTGGTTTGCCAGTTCCTTCCTCTGCACAGCAACCCTGGTATTCCTTGGTGGTCTCCCATCCAAATACTAACCAGGGCCAACCCTGCTTAGCTTCTGAGATCTGAAGAGATCAAGCTTAGGGCTGTTGAAAAAAAAAATTCGGTACAATTCGGATCCGGCAAAATCCAGCCCGTTTTGATCTGGAAAACGCCAAAGTCCAAACTCCCCTGCTTCGTTCCATGGAATTCGGCATGAGTTTTGAGTTCGGGAACAAAATTCGGCCGAATTCCCAGGAAAGCGGGCGGGTGGCTCTTTGAACTGCTCCGCGCTGCCATGGCTGGCAGCGTGGAGCAGTTTAAAAACTCCCCTTCCCGGGACTCCCTACTTGTCAGCTGGGTAGACCCCCCGCCCTAGGGGGCTGCCAGCCCAGGCAGTGCGGAGCAGTTTAAACACCCCCACCCCCTTCGAGGGAGTCCCTGGAGGGGGGGTGGGGGGTCTTTAAACTGCTCCATGCTGCCTGCCCAGGAGTCCCTGGAAGGGGGTGGGGGTATTTAAACTGGGAATCCCTGGAAGGGGGTGGGGATATTTAAACTGGGAGTCCCTGGAAGGGGGTGGGGGTATTTAAACTGGGAGTCCCTGGAAGTTGGTGGGGGGTATTTAAACTGGGAGTCCCTGGAAGGGGGTGGGGGTATTTAAACTGGGAGTCCCTGGAAGGGGGTGGGGGGTATTTAAACTGCTCCGTGCTGCCAGGCAGTGTGGAGCAGTTTAAAGACCCCCCACCCCCCTTCCAGGGACACCCCTGTGGTACCCCATTGGTCACTCCTCTCCAGGATGAAGTTGTGCCATTAATGAGCACCCTTTGGGTTCGGTTGGTCAACCAATTACCAATCCACCTAATAGCAGCAGTGTCCAGCCCACATTTTACTAGCTTTGTTTCAAGAAGATCATGGGAGACTTTATCAAAGGCTTTACAGAAATCAAGGTACACTACATCTACAGCATTCCCTTCATCTAACATACTTGTCATTCTTTCAAAAAAAGATATGAGATTAATTTGGCATGAGCTTTTTTTGAGAAACCTATGTTGACTGTCAGTGATCATGGCATTTCTTTCTAAGTGCTTACAGACCATCTGTTTAATTATCCACTCTAGTATTTTACCTTGTATTGATGTCAGGCTGACTGGGCAATAATTGTTTGGGATTTCTTCCCCCCACCTTTTTAAAGATGGGGACCACATTTGCCCTCCTCCAGTCTGCTGGAACTTCTCCTGTTCTCCATGAATTCTCAAAGATTATTGCCAGTGATTATTGCCAATAGTTCAATACAACAACAAAAATAGCTACATGAACATAGTCAAATGGGTTTAAAACTCTGCGTCAGCTTTAATATCATTTCCCCATGTCTTCCATATTCCTAGACAGAATTTGGCAACTTGTCTGGATACCCAGTGGTTTCTATCAGACAACAGATATTCCAGTTTGGCTGCATCAGATTCATCAAGAAGCCCAACTAACACTGGCTGGAGATATTTTGATCTGGCCTCCTTGCAATGTGGACATCTCAGGTTGAAGGATCTGAGAAAGTGAAATGCGAAAGCAAGTTTCCCAGCCATGGGGGTGTATCAGTTTAAGACAATTATGGGTAGTGCTTCCATTAGACATGCTTGGAGGAAAGCATGAATTACACCCAGAAACGTTTAAGAAAGATACCCAGAGGAACCCACTCACAGTTTTCCAGGCCATGACTACTCATGACACCGATAGCACAGAAGCCTGAATGTAGGGTTGCCAGCGAGTACTGGCAACCAGTGGGAGTATTTTGAGAGCAGGGAGTTGGGAAATGATGTCACTTCCAGTTGAGTAACCAGAAGTGCCATCATGATGTTCTAGGAATTCCTTGATCTCTAAATTCTTAAAGTGTCATGACATCGCTTCCAGGTACAATTGAAAATGACATCACTTTCCACGTCCCATTTTTGCCCCACTGAAGCAAATAGCACCAATGGAGCTTGGAGTCTCCCAGGCACATTGCATCCATAGCTGCATGTGAAGCCAGGCCATCCTAAATTGAATTCCTAACAAATTTCAGTGAGACATTTAAAGAAATCACAGCAAATGTTCCTTAAGTAGCACTAGCGACAGCTAATGCTAGTAATAATGACTGGGAAGATGGGAGAAGAGAGGCAAAATACATTCTGAGAGGGGGGCAAGCTGTGTCTTTCATATTAAAACTTTCCCAGACAGAAATATCTCTACATTTCACATTAGCACTATGTTCCAAAAGATATTTACTGGCTAGTAGATTCCACAATTTACCTCCAAGAAAGTGTGTTGCAATCTTAATTAAAGTTTTAATTCAAGTTTTTGTTTATTTGTAGAGGCACTTATACTCTCTCCAGGTGGTTAAAAATTCAAGGTGTTTTTTTTAATACAAATAGAGAATGACATTAGGAAGAGTTCCTGATCTGGCTTATAAAAGCAGGCATCACGCAGATGTAAAATGTTTGTCTTTGGCTGCTGCAAGACAGGCAGACAATCAACACCTGCAACATTTCCTAGCATGGAAAGCCAGGACTGGAAAGCTTCACCTGTTGAACTATTTCCTTTCACTGTTCCTGCAAGCTTGTCTATGCCTCAGTCTCTCTTTCCTCTCCTCAGGCAGCATGCGGATATCCCTCTTATTATTCATTCCTTTCCTTTTATCCCTTAGAAGCTCCTTGATCAATTGATCTTGAGCAGCATATATCTAGTGTTGGAGGGATATAAGGATTGAAACAAATCTTGCCACTGACAGTGTAGCCTTGGGGTCCCTATCGCTTAGTAAAAAAGGCATTATGTCAGTCACAGAGGCATTGGATTTGTATATTAAAATGGGGGAAATATAATGCGATCGAAGTTCCTCGTAAAAGCGGCATTCCAAAAGGGCATGGGCTAATGAGTCAATAGAGCCAGAAGAGCAAGGGCAGATCCTGTCTGAGTATGGTATATTCAGAATTCTGCCCTGCATTACCATAGAAGGGTTAGCATTCAATCTAGCCAAGCAAAAAGCTCTACAGAGACGAGGAGTTGTCAAATAATATGTATAGGCAGGCAGACCACATGGAGGGGGTATTCCGAAGAACTGGGATGAACAGACGCGACGAACCCGAAAAGTAGTACTGTTATAATCGAGCTCTTTAATGCACTTTTTAAATTTGGTAAAAGCTTCCGTTTTCCCAAGATCTAATAACATATCATGTGAGAAGCCCAACAACGACAGCTTCTCATCTAAGATTTTTTGCCATGAGGATTTAAACGGGTCATGCTTCAGAGAAGCTAGGAACCCCTCAGTGCTAAAGCACAGTTTAAGGTGTAGTTTAAAGGCAGCCAACCACACCCTAGCTTCAAGTGACATTTGGCCAAACTCGGAATGAAGAGTAACACCAGCAACACATCGAGGGGCATTTAGGAGTTTTCGTAAGAACTGAAGCAGTGGATGATCTATAAATTCATTGATTACTGTTATCCAGATGGCAACACCAAAGAGGATAATTGGGGTAATTTTCAGGTTAAAAACCTGAATAGCCGCTGGAATATATTCACCACCTTTGGTGTGAAAAAAGTTGACAATAGCACCAACCCCAGATTTAATTTTGTTGGACACTGCTTTTTGATGGGCATTCCAATTTAGGTTATGGGAAAACAGAATGCCAAGGTAAACAAAGTCCTTGACTTGGTCAACCTCAAAGCCATCTACTACCCAGCGAAAAAGAGGAATTTTTCTCCTCTTAGTGAAGATCATAATCTTAGATTTATGATGGTTTATTTTAAGATCTTCCCTAGAGAAAAAAAAACTCAGAAAAAGTTTGCAAAGATCTTTTCAAACCAATTCTTGTGTGGGACAGGAGAACTGCATCGTCAGCATAGAGTAGAATTGGGGGGGATGACTTGCAAGCTTTGGGGGGTGGCAAAACTCTGAGAAATTGGTTGTCATATCATTCAGGTATAGATTAAACAAGAGAGGAGCAAGGAGGCAACCTTGTCTAACTCCCTTGACCAGTTCAAAGGGCTCGGTTAGTTCTCCTTGGTTGCCACAGCGAACCTGAGCTGTGAGGTCAGTATGAAATT
Source organism: Euleptes europaea (assembly GCF_029931775.1). NCBI lineage: Eukaryota > Metazoa > Chordata > Lepidosauria > Squamata > Sphaerodactylidae > Euleptes > Euleptes europaea. The sequence continues at coordinate 67,751,070 of NC_079319.1, forward strand.
GCTGAATAAGCCATAGTAACCTCCTATCCATAGTAGAATGTGATAGTTTCAACCATAGCCTCTCCCTCGGGATGGTACCAAAAGCTTCCTTAAGATCCATAAAACCCTCATAAAGGGTGCCATTTCGGGGGGAGGAATATTTCTCGGCTAGATGGGAGAGCACTAAACAGTGGTCCGTAACAGACCAACCCCTTCTAAAGCCAATCTGTTCCCAGCCAAGGATGTCATTACTCTCAACCCAGTCCAACAGCCTCTTTAATAAATAGGAGGAATACAATTTGCCTAAGCAAGACAAAAGGCTGATTGGACGAAAACAGCTTGGGTCAGAGCGCTGACCCTTTTTAAAGATTGGGATGATAATAGTATGTCTCCAAGATTTTGGAATGGCTCCTGATGCATTAATTTGTGTAAATACAGGAGCAAGAATGTTGGCCCACCATTCGCTGTTGACTTTAAAAAGTTCGTAGGGAATTAGATCAGGACCTGGGGCTTTGCCTGAGCGTAGGCGATCAATGAGCGGTTTAATTTCCTTAGGAGACACATCTGGCCAGGAATTCAACAAAATAGAAGGTGCTACAGGTATAAGTCCCTGGTTTTCCACAGAGTAGGAGAAGAGGCTCTTGAAGTAAGCTACCCAAACCAATGACGGGATACATGCGGGGACTCTGGCATAGCCATTACTTAAAGAATTCACAGTCCGCCAGAAGGCTTATTATTCATTAACAATTCATAGAGGTCAACACAATTTATTCTATCATTTAAAAGAGAAGAAGAAGAGTTGGCTTTTATATGCCAATTTTCTTTACCTTTCTAAGGAGTATCAAACCGGCTTACAATCTCCTTTCCTTCCTCTCCCCACAACAAACACCTTGTGAGGTAAGTGAGGCTGAGAGAGCTCTAAGAGAACTGTGACTAGCCCAAGGTCACCCAACTAGCTTCATGTGTAGGACTGGGGAATCAAACCGGGTTCTCCAGATTAGAATCTTAATCACTACACCACACTGGCTGTGGATTATATATGTATATTATATACATTGATTATTTACGTGTATATATAAAGAAAAAATATGTACATTATATATGGGGGTGTCATTTTGTACTTTTGTCCCCCTTCAAAAAAAATGTCGATCCACCCCTGCCTGGAGAAAATGGCCACTTTGGAAGGTGGACTCTATGGCATTATACCCCACTGAAGTCCCACCTTTTTCCAAACCCTGCCTCCTCAGAGTCCAACCCCAAAATATCCAGGTATTTCCCAACCCAGAGATGGCAACCCTAGAGTCTGTCCTCCAATCTGCCATTTCCTCCATGGGAACTGCAGTCAGGGGATCAGCTGTAAATCTGGGAGAACTCTAGGCCATACCTGGAGGCAGGTAATCCTAAATATCAATCACTCACAAATTTTCCTTCACCCAAGATTAGCACATAAAGTAGCATGTAGGCGGAACCTTTCTTCCCTCTCCCTTCATAGTGTGTTTAGTAGGATTGCAGGCTGTTTCCTTCTCTGCAGAAATGGAAACAATTGGAAAAGGCTGGCATTTTGTGGAGTCAACAGAAGAATATAGACAAGTGGAAAACGCTAGGCATCTAACTTTTTAAAATAATGGGATACAGGTTAGCTTGAGATAATGGCTATCGAAACGGGGTTGTGCTGCTCCCAGGCACTTTTCAGAGGTTTACTGGCATATAAACAGCTGTAAACAGAGTGGGTTATAGGTTGCCTGCTCCGGATTGGGAAATACTTGGAGATTTTTGGAGCGGAGCCTGAGGAGGGTGGGGTTTCGGGAGGGGAGGGACTTCAATGCCATAGAGTCCAATTGCCAAAGCGGCCAATTTCTCCAGGTGAACTGATCTCTATCGGCTGGGGACCAGGTGTAAAGCAGGAGATATCCAGCTACTACCTGGAGGTTGGCAACCCTATTGGGTTAAAACATGCTGAACCCCCATAGCATTATCAAAGCATGGAAATTTCAAAACCTGAAGCCGTAAACTGTACTTTACTTAGCTTGTGCATGAATCCAGCTCTGGTGGTAAGACAAAGGGTGTGGGAATGGGTCTAAAATTGTAAATTCTTCACTTGCCACTGCTCCACATGAGAGTTCTGAACAAAACCTGAGAATGCTGAGGATTAACTCAGCAATACTTATCACTGCCCTTCCCATTCCCTCCCTAAACACACAAACAAATAGGTAGGGTTGCCAGCCTCCAGGTACTAGTTGGAGATCTCTCACTATTACAACTGATCTCCAGCCAATAGAGATCACACTCTTCATTAGTGTGAGCAGCTATGATGTGAAATGGGGACACACTGGAAGAGAAAGGATGATTTAATTATTTGACCCTTCTAGGGTTGCCAACCTCTAGGTAGTAGCTGGAGATCTCCCGCTATTTCAACTGATCTCCAGCTGATAGAGATCAGTTCACCTGGAGAAAATGGCAGCTTTGGCCATTGGACTCTATGGCATTGAAGTCCCTCCCCAAACCCCACCCTCCTCAGGCTCCACCCAAAAAGTCTCCTGCCAGTGGCAAAGAGTAACCTGGCAACCCTAACCCCTACTTAGCCTTGCTAACTAAAACCAGGTTCCCTGTGTTACTATTACTGCTTTAAAATTTCTAATTGCAGTGCATGATGCTCAGCTTCAATTATTGAAATCAATCAAGATTTAAATAGGGGTGGCAAAGGTGGCTTTGAAAATTCCTGGAGATTAGGGTGTATTACATGGATACGATGGAGTTTGGCGAGGCAGGGAGCTCTGCAGGGATGTAATGCCATAAAGTCCATCCTCTGAAGCTGCCATTTCCTCAGGAGATCAGCAATAATGTCAGAACTCCAGCCCCCACATGAAGGTTGGTAACCCTAGTTTGAAACGTTGAGCTGTCTTTTCCCTTCCCACACACACACAATCCAAATTATGGTTACATGCAAATACAATATTTACTTTGTACAGACTGATGATGATTGGTGACCTTCATCATGTATGTTTTGCTTTCAATAACCTTCCCCACCTAGGGTTGCCAGCTGTGGGTTGGAAATATATGGAGATTTGGGGGGGGGGGCTTGAAGAGGGCAGGGTTTGGACGGGGAGGGACTTCAGTGCCATAAAGTACAGTTGCCAAAGCAGCCATTTTCTACAGGTGAACCGATCTCTATTGGCTGGAGATCAGTTGTTTTTGTAAGTATAAACTCGTTTGCTATTAAATGTGTTGTCTTTAGAAATATAGAAAGTATATCCAAATGATTGGAATGAAAAAGGTTTTAAGAATAATTTTATATTATTAAGGGGGACTGAAGAAGAGATCTATATAAGAAATCAAAACGGCCGTATCCCCATCGGTCTACATCTGCACTTCATGGAAACCTTCGTGGGACCATTGTTGACTATGTACACTTACCTTTATAGGGATTACTGAACACTTACCTTTTGAAGGATTGTGTAACTTTTGGACCACATATGTTGGTTTTGGACTGCTTGTTGGGGAGGCACATATCTATGTTGTGTATGTCATATTTGTATTTATAAGTAGTTTTGTGTTGTGTCATTGTGTAGCATTATATAATTTTTTGCACTTTGGCTATATCTTTTCACATCTATGCTGATTTCCAAACCTCTGGTACTAGCATAGAGGTGCCTTTTTCCTACGTACCACCTGGAGGTTGGCAGCCCTATTCCCACCTGAAGCAGCTATTTGTTCCACAGAGGAAAAAAAATAGACAATTGCATTACTTCTGTATTTGTGTCCCAAGGACCAGATAGAAACTGGATTGTAAGGGAAGAGGATTTAGATTGAAAAATGGCACAGGGGAAAGGATTGAACCCCTAATTCAGTGTAGTGGTTAAGAGTGGCAGACTCTAATCTGGAGAACTGGGTTTGGTTCCCCACTCCTCCACATGAAGCCTGCTGTGTGACCTTGAGCTAGTCACAGTTCTTTCAGAACTCTCTCAGCCCCACCAACCTCACAAGGAGTCTGTTGGGGGGAGGGGAGAAGGTGATTGTAAGCCTTTGAGACTCCTTAAAGGTAGAGAAAAGCAGGCTATAAAAACCAACTCTTCTAATTTCCGCAACACTTTCAGTTAGCAAAACTATTCCTAAGTGTGTAGGGAGAGAGAAAGAGAGAGAGATCACAGATCCTCCTGGAGTAACATACACTTTGGCCCTTATTAACAGCTCTAAAGTCTCTGAAAATAAAGTCTCCTGCTTAATAGTGTAAGTGGAATACTAGATCACAGACTGTATTTAAAATTGTCTTGCTGTGATTGCAAGCAAATCCCAGGCCATAATGCATCCAAAGGATTTTGATACATTTTGAGAGTCACAAGATTACCCTGTGCTACATTACTGGAAACGGTTGATGGATACTGGTGTGCACCCCGCCACCCCACCACCCACCCCTGTATTTCACAGTGCTTTTAATAGGATTGTTCATTATAGTTACCAAGAGAGAACTGAGCTGCACCTTTCTAGTCAAACATGGATACTAAAAGGCAGATGACAAACTGTTTGTGAAGCTCAGAGGAGTAACAATTCCTTTCCTCCTCTTTTCTTCTCCAGCCTTTGAAATTTATAAATAACTTTTCATTGTTCTTGTATGGGGAATAGGGAGTATTTAAAGCGTAAAACATATTGTACCCTTTTTTTTTAAATGGGACTTTTGGAGGAAAGATAACAGAAACAAAGGTAAATCAGTTTACAAATTGTTCTTGGGCCACCATCACTCACGTCAAGAAGCACCACAATGCTGAAGTATCCATCACTGTCATGTCTTCTTGTGTGCCTCCCTTCTAGCTCTGCTGTCAAGCCTTCAATTTGCTGATGACATTTCCTCTCTGTGAAGATGAGCCATTTTCAGTATGCAGACACAGCCGTTCTTGAAGCGTCGCATGGATTTTGAGGATATTAGTCAACAGCAACCATTAATTTCTCAACTTTTAAGAAGAGGAAATGGAGGCACAGAGACTGAATTGTTTCAAGGGTTTAGCTGGGTTAAAATGATCCTCTCTTTTCCCCCTGAATGGTGGTGTTGAATTAATGAATGAATAGTTTTATTTGCATATAGACTTAGGCCATGACAAACATGTCAACAATTCCACAAATACATAATAAAAGGAAAATGCTAGATTAAAAAAATGCTAGATTGATAATAAATATTCTTAATAAAACTATGCTGGAGAAAATGGCTGCTTTGGCAATTGGACTCTATGGCATTGAAGTCCCTCCCCTCCCTAAACCCCATCCTCCTCAGTCTCCGCCCCCAAAACCTCCCACCAGTTGTAAAGAGGGACCTGGCAACCCTAGCCAGGAAAGCGGAAAGAGTGGGGGGGGGATATGAGGGAAATGAGATCTCCCCTGCAAATCCTTATGGGCCCCCTGCTTGTTATATCTAAATCTGAACCAGGTCCTAGAGTGTGAAAAAAAAATGCACACAAGGGGGACAGGGACAGAAAAGGAAATTTTTCTACAAAGCCCTGGGTTTAAACAAACAAGCAAACTAAAGCATAGCTTTTCACCCATGACAGACAGCACACTTGCCATGCAGGGGGCATGGGCAAAGGCTTGGCTTTCATATGCTGGTAAGGTTACTAGGTCTCCCTGTCCAGCGGCAGGGGATGGGGGTGGGTCTTACCAGCTGCAGAGGAAGGCCGGTGCCAACACAACAATGTCACTTCCGTAAGAGACATCATCACGTTGACAATGTCAAGGAAGACGCTCTGGTATTTGGGCAAACCTCTGTGGTAAAAACAGCCTTTACCATGATGGTGTCACTTCTGGCATCTGAGGGAGGGGGCCCAAATTGAGGGATCCCCTGCCCCCAGCATGCTGGTAATCCTTTTCCATGGTGATAGCCAACCTTCCTGTCTTGCAGATATGGGAGAAAGAGAAAGGGTCTTAAGGCTCTCCTCACTCTGCCATGATAGTAAAGAGTCAGGACTGGATGGACCACCAATCTGATGATTAGAACTTTTTTGAAGTTGTTTGACTATGACGTGTGCTAATACATGGTCTTGTGCAGGAGCCCTGGAACAATGTGAAGGAGGAGGAGGAGTTGGTTTTTAGACGCCGATTTTCTCTACCTTTACCGAGTCTCAAACCGGCTTTCAATCGCCTTCCCTTCCTCTCCCCACAACAGAGACCTTGCGAGGTAGGTGGGGCTGAGAGAGTTCTGAGGGAACTGTGACTAGCCCAAGGTCACCCAGCAGCCTTCATGTGGAGGAGTGGGGACACCAACCCAGTTCACCAGATTAGAGTCCACTGCTCCTAACCAGTACTCCATGCTGGATTCTTTAAGACTGGAATTAAATCATCAAGGAAAGAGGCACTTTAAATCAAGTTTCCAGCTTTGCTGTTCACATATAATTGACCGTTTAAATGTTTATAATCTGCACAGTAAGAAATACAAAACATATTCTATTTGTCATATTTATAATATCGGCCACAAAAGTCATATGTTTCCCCTGATTAATCTCATTAAATAAGTCATGATACGCCAACAAAAGTCTATGCAAGCACTGTATAGGGGTGTAATAGGATCAAATCAATTGGTCCATTCCTTAGCCTATGCATTTTTGCAAGGGAGGGATTATGCATACAGATCCTATCTGTGTATAGCGTATATCTGTTCAATGTAAAACATATGATCAACACATAGTATTCAAGGAGGGCTACCAGACATGATCCTGCTTGCCATTTGGACTGATGGCCAATCAGTTAGAGAATATTTTGACGTTTGATTTAATAGAAGTCATTAATTCATAGGGTTTTTGACAGGCACACACACCTGATGACATCACTTCCGGTTTTACTTCCAGAAGCGGCAGTTCCGGTTTTACTTCTGGAAGTGTTAAATTGGCTGTGCCGATGCCACCCCTAAAACCTCCCGCCGATTGGGAGGGAGGAGCTGGCAATCCTATTAATTCAGTTGTAAGCAATTAATTACAAGTGTGAATTTCAATATGTTTGATATGAGTACAATCCAGTTTATTTTAAGAAACAAAAATGATTTCTTTTAAAAAAATCATCCAATTTTAAATTGCAGAATCTGATTTAAACTGAAAAACCGATTTCCTTGTTTTTTTTAATCAAAAAATTGCACCTTTCCTTTCACACTAGAGTAGATCTACTCACAAGGACAGCTTCCCCTTCCCCTTCTGTTCACTTCAGAGTCCATCCTGATGTGTTCAAGTCCTCCTGGGATAGCTGGGGAAAAGAAAGAAGGGGTGAGCATCTGTTCCCATTCCTTATTTACCTTAGTTCCAGCTCACCCACAGCATGCACACCTCTCACTAATACACAATATAACACATAGTGCAAGCTGTTCACATCTTCATTCACCTGCCCACTTGCCCCATTTGCCCAGTATGGTGTAGTGGTTAAGAGCGGTGGACTCTAATCTGGAGAACCGGGTTTGATTCCTCGCTCCTCCACATGAAGCCAGCTGAGTAATGTTGGGCTAGTCACAGTTCTCTCCAAACTATCTCAACCCCACCTACCTCACAAGGTTTCTGTTGAGGGGAGAGGAAGGGACAGCAACTGTAAGCCGGTTTGAATCAGGGTATAAAAACCAACTCTTCTTCTTCAATCGTCCCCTCTATGTTTTGAGTGGCAAGATCACACTGATCAAGAATACAAGCATGCACATGTGGAAATATATTTCCTGCATCACATATTATATTGTAATGACAAGGGGTGGGGTGAATGACATTTATATATCCAGTCAGTCTAGAATGGGGTGGTTTGGGTTCAAATCCATAGTGATGAAGCTTGGGTGACTCCCTCCCTGTCAGCTGACCCACTTCACAGGGTTGTTGTGAAGACAAAATAGCGGAGAGAATAGTGGGATAAAGGTGTTCTAAGTGAGATATAGAAGCACACTTCCAACACACATATAATAAGTGGTAAGCGGCTTTTAGCTAATTGAAGTCAATGATGACAGTCTGCCTTAATCAGCACAAAGCAAATAATTCAATGGATATTGGAAAATGCAATATAATCCTTATTATTATCCCTAAAAATTTACACATATGTCTTGTACGTGTATGTGTAAAGTATTTATAATTAAGCATAGTTAGTGTGCATTATGGAAACTATGGGGCTCTTTGTGTACATTTACATAACTGGAGAGCGAAAGGGCCTCACATATCAGTCTTTCCAGCCTTTACTTACTATGGCTTTAAATTTAAACTCTGTACTGTATGTAAAGTGAGGTGAACATTTTTACCGCTTGTCAAAACAATCCTGAAATCCCATTTTCCTTTAATAAAGTATAGTTTTGTCCTCCAGATGTATGCTTGAATAAGATGTCATACTCTGTTTTTGTTCAGGATTGCACCCCGCTGATCTTCCTAGGCAGCAAGAAAATTACCTTATTGAAACATATTGCTGGTAGTGACTATGGTGCCAAATTTTGCATTGGTATTACACACATGACATATTCAGAGACCTTTGAATAAGACCATGAATATCAAGTGATTGAAAAGATTATACAAGCTTTCTTTATTTCGTAGGGTATAATAGGTTGTGGTTCTGGATGAATGTCTTTCAGATCAATATAATTATGTCATAAAAACATGTAACAAAATAGTTACTTTGCAGCTTTTCACACTTGCCTGACTTCATACTGATTTCATTCAGAGCAGAATTGTTTCTTTTTAACTAATAGATGGTTCTACTATTTAGGTTCTATGGTGCTAAGGACCTATATAAAAGCAAGATAGCATTTAGTAATCATTCTTGTCAGAAAGCACATACACACTTCATGATTAAAGTAGTGCATAGACTAATTTGTTTATATGTGTTGTGTAATAGTAGTAATCTTGTTTTTCTCTTTCAAAGTATATTTCCCTATTATTCAGGATTTCTGAGAGGGAAGGACCCGATTCCCTTTAAAAAATAAATAAATCAAAATTGCCTTGTTTGCTTGTGTTTATTGTAAAGTCCCTTGAACATTTAAAACATAAATTATGTTGCCACAATACTGTAGGGGATATGGGCACGTAGTCCCAGAAAAGTCAAAATCCTTTCCCAAGATTGCATTCATCCATCTTTCTTGTTTCTCATTGGAAACCTGATGATAATCCTGTGAATATCAATGGTATTCCAAAAAGGAGAGGGGTTCATTTGCTAGAGGTGAGTGTTCTCAATTTTGTTTCTTTTTTATTTCATTTGTCAATAATTTTAATTCTCCATCTTCTGGTGTTCTAGACTCATTTTATTGTATATGAAAGTTGCATGGCTTTTATATGCAATTTATACAGTATATATACAATGTGCATAACATATATATATATATATATATATATATATATATATATATATATATATATATATATATATATATATGATGTATCATATACTAATATGTTTAAATATATCATAATATATGCATAATATATAATTTTATTTATTGAAATTTATTAATTTCAATTAATGTTGGAAAGGGCATAAAATGTACAGACAGAATATAGGAACCACAGAAAATGGTGCAAAATTAAAGAATTATGAGTTCTTTTTGCACGAAGAAGTAAAATCAGAATGGAAATCCCTTGGCTGAAACAGCACGTATGAGAAATTCAGAGTCATCCGTTGCATTTGTCATTCTCAAAATGAAAAAAAAACTCTTGCCTTTTGTCTTTTCCTTAGTACATATGCTACCTACCAATACGCCAAGTTGATAATCAGAATGTGCATATCTCAGCATGTTATTTGGCCTATCTCCTTACAGGAAATATTTAAGGAAGGCACTATGTAAATACCACCTATTTGCATGTGAAGCATCATCCCAGGTTGTGCAGACTTAGTTCTTCCTAAGCCGATAATCAATAGACCTCAGCAGAAATAAATCTAACTATGTATCCAGTTGGGGTGAATATGTTTTAAAAAGTTAACATTAATTAGAATTGCCCATCTTAAATATGAATCTGACTCTGTAGGAAGGTGTATAGAATCTAAAAGAAAATCCTTGGATTTCTTTCTATAGAAGGTTTTACCCAATGGAAAACAGGGGTCATCGTTCATATTTAATAACAACTGGGATAAAAGTGCTCCGTGCATTCTCTGTTTTCCCTTCAACAACCAAAAAAAAAAAAGTTGTACTTTTGCTAGCTTTGTGACCATTCTGAGTAGTAGCTCCCTGCCAGATGTCATCAGAAGCAACAATTTGGCTGCCCCAGTTGGCATAACACTGCCAGTTTAAAATGCAAAGTTATGACTGTAACCCCTGCTGGTCACTGGAGCGGCATCAGAGAGAGTAGAGAGAGCAGTAATTATGGAACGAGGGGTTAGGAGAAAAATGAATTGGAAAGAAACCATAGCTATTTGCTAGGAAAGGCTGAAATGCAATTTAGAAGAATTATTTAACTGTCTTGTGCCACATAAATGGATCAAGAAACTCTACAGGATTTCTTCTGTAAATACAGAAATCTTCTGTTGTCACAGTGACATATAATTTTTCCCCCAACATGGAAGTCATATTAAATTGTTAAAAAATAGTGAACCCCAAGGTGACATGGTGAATCCAAGACAGTTATCATCTGTTTGATGAGGTCATGTTGCTGGACATTTCGGCAGCCTGGCTCCCACACAGAAACCCCAGTCGATGAAAACACTGGAATGTGGGTGGTGACAGTATGAGAGATAGGAAGCAGGATGGCGGAGGAATTTTTAGCTAGGTGGTCAGAACGCATTGTAAAGCAAGGTGACACTGTTGTCACGGTGATGAATCACCATCCCATATGACAGGACTAGTGTAGGGACTCACAAGAAGGCTGGAATTCTAACTACTGGTTTACACACACGCAAAGGCACCAACACACAACAAGCTGGTGTGTTCTCACTCTCCCACCCCCTAGATTTCGGACTCCAGCCGTGCAATTCTATGCAGAGTTACTCCAGTCTAAGCCCATTAATAGCTGCATTTAAGATGATATTGTAATTTTGAACGAGTTGAGTGTTAGACATCTGGATTGGAAAGAAGTCTGTTATGCCTCAATTTGTGCAGTTACCTTTTTGGTCTTTGGATAAATGGCTCTGTCTTTGATAAAGAAAGTTTGCAACCAGCAAAAATTAGTTGTAAAGTCTGATTTTATTGTGGCCGTATATTCATTTCTCTAAAAACATGGAGTGTATTAGGCTCTCTGCTCCTATAAATGTGAATATAACTCCTCTAAAAGTCTTTCCCGTATAAAGTGGATCACTTCATTCCATTTATTTCCCTTGTAAATGTGTACATCACTCTCTAATATCTACTCCCTCTGTGTTTATTATTCCATTATATTCATTTTATATAAATGTAAGTTCCTCCTCACTTCCTCTGCAGCAAAGAGATCAATGTGGTACATGACAATTTTATTACATCAGGGTATTCATTTCCTTTACAAAAGTAAATCACTCCAGAGTAGATTCACTCCCCTGTGAGAGAACATACCCATAGATCATTGCATTACACTAACTTTGTGCATAAATACAGCACATATCATGTTACTCCTTTTGTAAGTATGTGCAATATCTTTCTTGTTGCCATATAAATTTGGAAAGTTATGTTCTGTCAGGCTCCTGTGTAATGTTCTGGACAGTAGAACATAGTCACCATGCCAATTCAGGCATGTATGCTGCCCCGGGCACCTTCGAGTAAGGGTGGAATATAAATGGAATGGAAAAAACTGTATGGTATGTATAGAGAGAACCAATGTATATCAGAGTAGTCAAGATAATGTTAAGTCATGTGATTTGTTTTCATATGGTGCTCGCGTTGTGTCTGAGCGGTGTGAGAGGGCCCCAGAAGAAACTGTAATCTAGGAGACTACCCAAAACACCTATAGACTTGGATCCGTCGGACGTTCCAGTGTCAGCAGGGTTTCAACCCATACAGCACCATTTTATTGTCTTCCCCTCCCCAAAATGGGCCCAAATGCTGCTCTTGAGGGACAAAAGAACCATGAGGGACAACACTGTTTAGACAACAGTTGTGGTTCTCCTAAAGTGAAACTTTGGGCAAACATGCACAGGCGCAGCAAAATATTTTTCATAGGAAAAGAAAATTCTATATTGATTTGGGGATAAGTGAATGTCAGTAAAATTCAAAACATATCTAACAGGGATTTTACAGATCCCTGGAATGGCACAGGAGGAAGCTGAGAAGATCTTGCTAGCTTGCTAACAGCACTTTACCATCTCGTTGCAGTGAGTTTCTCCTCTTCTTGCACGTATTTAAACCTGCAAGGTGCTTAAGTATGGACAGAGATGCGAGTCCATGGTTCGCATTCTAGGGCTCATGATAGCCAGGCTAGTTACACAGGACCTGATAGGATGTTTGTTTATTTATTTAAATTGGTTGTTTTGGACATTTATGTAAGCTAGGCAAAGCTACACTGGCTCCAGACTTGGTCAGCATTACCACAGGCTTAGTTTATCCTAGCTTGTACATTAAACAGTGCCAAAAACTTTTAGGCCTCATCTTCCGCCCCACCATGTGCCATTTAAGCAACCAAGGGCTTGGTTGATGGTGCTTAGCTCCAATGGCATCATCTCCCCAACCCACCCAGCTTTTTATCCTTGGGTACTTCAGCGTGATCACTAAACTTTATTGGACCAACCACTAGTTAATTGTGTGAACCAGTTATGGCAAAACCCTTCTTCAGGCAAAAAAAAAAAAAAAAAAAATCTGTATCACAAAAAGGGAAAGTGAGTTTTTGCATACCCATTTGGGTTTATAGAATATTGGTTCTGTATAATTGTGTAGCTTGGTGATCTGATTGTTTCCTGGCATTGTGAGCCTATTCCACAATCGAATAGGGAAATATTTACAGACAAAAGAGTGTACATGAAGACAGATTTGGAAAGGACCTCCAAATCGTTGATGTGTTACCACAGCTCCCATCTGGATCAATCCTGATTCCCCTAAGGAATAACCATATTTTGTCAAGTAGGAGTCAGCTTTCTGAGGTTGAATTTATATGCCCAGTTGCACTAGCACATTGATTAATTGATCATTTATTTATTTAGAAAATTTATGCTTCACCTTTTTTCTCTGATCAGGGTCACCAAGGCAGCTAACAGATTAAAAATATCCATAATAAAAACACATCTTTAAAACCATTAAAACCAAACCAAACACATCATTTTAAAAAATATATTTATTTATTAAAGTAGCAAAAATGCACATTTTAATATATGTGTACATTTACCAAACACATCATTAAAACAATTAACAATCAAGCTAAAATACACATGCAGTATAATAAATGCACACACATAAAAACAACAATTAAAGCAAAAAGTAGGAAGGAGGGTCCCTGAGAGAATGTTAGATGAAATGAAAAAGTCTTCACCCAGTGGCAGAAGATGGCAACAGAAGAGGATCGATGAGACTCCCTGAGGAGAAAGTTCCAGAGTTTTGATGCCATGACTTAGAAGGCCCTCTTCCGGGTTGCTACCCACCTAATCTCAGAAGATAGCGACACATGAAGCAGGGCCTCAGAAGATTATAATAGTGGTAGGATGTGTTCATAAAGGAGGAGGCAGTCCTTCAGGTTCCAAGCCATACAGGGATGTAAAGGTCACCACCGGCACCTTGAATGTGCCCAGAAACAGATTGGGAGCTAGTACAGAGGGGTCAAGACTGGAGTGATATGGTCCCTATGACCCACTCCAGTCAACATCCTGGCTGCTGTTCCCTGCACCAATTGAAGTTTCTGAACACTTGTCAAGGGCAGCCCCATGTAGAGTGCACTAGAGTAATCTAATCTAGATGTAACTGGGGCATGCACCACAGTGGCCAGGTTTTTTCTGCTCAGGAAAGATGGCAGCTGTCTAACCAGTCAAACTGGTAAAAGGCACTCCTGGCCACCTGCTTATTCAGCAGTAGACCTGGATCTGAGAATAGGGTTGCCAACCTCCAGGTGGTGGCTGGAGATCTCCCACTATTACAACTGATCTCCAGGCAACAGAGATTAGTTCCTCTGGAGAAAATGGCTGTTTTGGCAATTGGACTCTGGTATTGAAGTCCCTTTCCCCTCTAAACCCCGCCCTTCTCAGGCTCCACCCCCAAAATCTCCAGGTATTTCCCAACCCCGAGCTGGCAACCCTATCAGAGAGCACCCCCAGACTAGACCTGTTCTTTCAAGGAGAGTGCAACTCATCCAAAATGTGTGACACCTTAAGTCCCAGGTAAGACATTCCTCTCAGCAGAAGCATTTCCATTTTAACAACAACCTCAAATTGAAGTTTCACACTCAGTCTCATGCCCAGGCAGAGACCTTTGTCTATTGCAATAAGCCCCCACCACCCCAGCTGTACATGCTGAGTGGTAGGTTCCCACTCTATCATGTAGTCTCTCTGTCTCTCATTTCCTTACTCATTTATAAAGAGCAACTCTTTGCTTGTGTGGGTGTCTGTATTTGGATTTGGACAATGATAGTCTTCCACAAGAGAAATTCTTAAACATCTTTCTCTCTAGGGAAGGGGAAAGATAGCCCTACATGTTTATACCCCTACTTATTTGTATTATTTTTAATAGAGAAATACTGTACCTAATCACCAAATGGTACATGACTGGAAAATGAAATATTATTTATGGTGGTATTTTCCCCTAAAATTGTCTGGGCTATGCAGAATGCCTGTACTTCCATGGATGCATTTTTACCAAATACATGGAACCACTTAAGCAGGGGTGTCAAATATATGGCCCATAGGCAAGATCCGGCCCCTTGAGAGCTCTTATCTGGCCCACAAGCCAGCCAAGGCAGCTCCCCCCCGAGTCCTGATATGGGCTGGCAAGGCATGGCCCGGCCCGACCAAGTGACATTTATGTCATATCCGGCCTACGTAACAAATGAGTTCAACGCCCCTGCATTAAACCCTAACCACTTGTGAGGGGGAACAAACTGTGTCTGGGCTGTACCACTTTGGATTGAAAGGCGTGCCTCATATAACTGAATGCTTCTCGATGCAAAAAAAATGTTCTCCACATAAATTTCTAGCATGTCAGGAAGAATGTTTGTCGGTTAGCCTTATCCCTGTTTGCTATTTAGAATGGGAGTTTTTAAATGGAGGAGGATTTAATCATGATAGCCCCCAGCTATTGTCTGAAGTGGTACAGTCCAGAGGCAAATTTGCCATCACAGAGAGAACTAGTGGGGTGTCAATTCCTCTTCCTCTATCAGCTTCATGCCAGGTAATGTATTCTAAGAGTCCCATAAAATGAAAGGAGAGGTCATTCAGTGACAGATAAAATTTAATGTTCAACTCATGGTTAATATGTTAACTCTAAAAGATTTGGGCTCATGGACAGTACTAACTGTG
This sequence comes from Euleptes europaea, assembly GCF_029931775.1. NCBI lineage: Eukaryota > Metazoa > Chordata > Lepidosauria > Squamata > Sphaerodactylidae > Euleptes > Euleptes europaea. Next base: position 67,766,364 of record NC_079319.1, read on the forward strand.
GGTAGAAAACAGTATCTGCAGCATCAGTTCAGACAGCTTTCTTCTGAGACACAATTAAAAAAAGCACACCAAAAATCTGCAAAAATAACCATCAACAAAAACCCTGAGAGAAAAAAAACATTCTACAGAAGAAGAAAAAAAATCTCTACAGCGAAAGTTCAAGCATTAGGGCCCTCACAGTAGGAAACTGGTCACATGGGTAACATAATGAAATTTTACTGCAAAATATCCCTTTTTTTCTTATTTGAAAAGACAAATTATTAGCATTTTTAAACAATTTCAATATGTTTAATGGCTGAAAGTTAAGCTCAAACTGTTCCGCTGACTGGATAAAGTGCTAGGTCTGTAAACAGGAATCTTAAGTTACCCCAAGAGTACACTCATTTTAAATTTTACTTGAAAGCGGGATGTACGTTTATTACAATTTCAAACAAAATGCTAATGCCATTAAACAAATGAGGTTTAGGCAAATTAACTGCATTTTAATATTCTGAAAGCCTATGATATAGGACATTGTGTTACGAAACATTGGCTAGAAGTATCAGTTGCAAGTGGGATTTTCATTGCTGTGAATCTCAGGAGAATATTTGTAATTAGTATCATTTGCCTAATACTTCAGGTTAATTAGAATATTTAATTGAATAGCTGTAATCTTCAGAGATGACTATATTATGATCAAATTAGTACTATCACAGCACACGCTGATCACTGCTGCAGCTTGCTTCACTTCTGCTAGCTATTCAGCTCTCTGGAGCGTTCAGCAACATAAGAAAAAATCTGTTTCTTACACTTTTGAATTTTAATGATCCATTTGAACTCTGCCATCAACATTTAATTATTCCAGGAAAAAAAAGTCCCAACCATGGGTCCCATATGGCATGTTGGCAAATACACTTGCCCACATTGGATTCTGCCCCTCTTCCAGCAGCTCAATCTCTGTGAAGAGATTTAACATAAGCTTCTCCCCCCTTCTTCTTCTTCAATGCTAAACCCTTTTTTTTTTAAAAAAAAATAGTGTTTGCAAATACAAACCATATGAAGCTTCACAGGAGAGGTTACTAGGATACTATTGAAACACTATTAGGAACAGATGAATTGATTTTTTGAATGTTACAATGGATTTAATCCTGTAATGTCTACTACTGTCTATTATATTGTATCCAGAAGGTTTGAAGGAGTCAGGTGCCTCTGTAACTAAACCTTGTTATCTACAAACACAATTAATTTTTCCCCCTTTCCTTTTATTGGTTGTGCATACAAAAACCCCTTGCAGCCAAAGCACAGATGTTGAGTTCCTGACCTCACCAGTTGTGTTTTGTCTTTATATCTTTTGCAAATATTTTAAGGGGTTAAGCCTCCGTCATTGTAAGGGACATTACAGAGCAGTTGAATCCTATTATATCAAACTCAGGAGCAAATTCTCACCCGTTCCCCTCCGCCTCATGATCAGTACACCGAGGGGGACGGGCAGGAGGAAAATGAAACTTGGGCGAAGCGGCCATGTCACAAAGGGGTATTGTTTACACACAGACATGGCTGGCTGAGAAGAGCTTTTCCCTCAGGACACAAAAGCTCACGAGGTCAGTTCCACCCGGCAAAACAAATGAAATTAAAAAGTGAAAACGATTTTCAAACTGAATGCACTGACAAAACAACTTTGTTTGTCCCCATGGACCCTCTTACGATTATATCACCAGAACATGATTTTAATGTGGCGCTGAAGAATATTTTCCACCTAATCACCTTTGCTCGGCTGTATACCTGCAAAGGAGAACCTAAAGCAAAACAAAGTCCGCTCCAAGTTACATTACCATTTACTGCTGATGAATAGGGACTTTTGAGACCTTAAATTGAATGATCCCACCTGTTGTCTACCTTTTTAAACTAAAAATTCATAAGCAATGTTATTTTGACAAGTGTCCACAAACGAAGGATGATTTAAAATCAATTACCAGCATTTTGTGCTGAATCTAATCAGTATTTTCAAACATAACTGCAGTGTTGCTAGAGTTATATAGATACTTTGGAGGGATTTTCCATGAAGATATTTCTACCATAGCTACCTCTGTACAAGTATAAATAAATATTTGTATACAGTAATAGAACCTATAATCATAGAAAATATTTTCTCAGTTTTTGAATTCTGTTTCTTATGGAAATCACAATGATTTCCCAGTCTCTGGTCCTTACTGAGCATTTCATTTCTACCCACTAAAAATCAGTTGGATATTAGGCAATAGTTTTCTGAAAGCCAATCCTATACAAAGGAAGTATAACGTCACAAAAAAAACCTTATTACCAAAAATTAAAATTAGGATTTTTAAACATTGTTGACATAGGGACATTAATAAGAGAAACATTGTTGAAACCGCTTCTAAAATACAGCAAATGTTAAAAAGATTCAAGATAAAGAACAAGAAACTTTATAAAATGGACCAGACAGAAGTTGAATTGCTGCTGCTGATAGCTCATTAGATTTTTAAAATGTTTCAGCCACATTCTAAAATGATGATTTAATATCCTTTTTAAAGAAGATATTATTTTTTAAAAAGCACCTTAAAAATCAGTTTAATGTCTGGTGTCAAGCACAATTGTAGAACTTCTTTGTATGAAATCTTCTAAACTTGCCAAATACAGAATATGGGTGGATAATATTCTGAACAGTCCAATCGCTGTCTGGTGTAACCAAAAAAATTGGCCTGAAGTATACTCTTGGAAAACATGAACTAAGATTCAGACTCCAGTTCTGCTCTCTATTATTTTTCTCCATGTATGTTTACCCCCTGCAATTGGCAAGCATCTGCTACCAGGCGTTATAATCTCTAATCTTGAACAACAACAGTGACGTACTGTCTCCTTCTTTGGAGGTGCTCACTGTTTGTGGGAAACTCTTTCAGAATTATGTGTTTTAAAAGCCACTACCCTGCTCCACTAATTGTGGAACAAATTTTCAAAAGCATTCTTTGAGAAGCCAGTGCTAAGTATTCTCTCATCTATTAAACAGATGGCAGATAAGATTGTAAACATATTTGCTTTATATTGAATAGATAGTTTCTGGCATAATACTAATTAACAAATTAAATGACTGACTTTCTGCATCACATTAGAGTTTAAAACCATTTTGTAAGTTTGTCGTTGGGAGTTATTTACTTTGACAATAGCATGCAGTGAAAAACTGTTAAATGTTTTCTCAGCAACATTATGCTTTGGGTAGTTTTCTTTTTAGAAACTCCATATTTTATTATAATTCATTTGAGTTTCATTACAGTCACTCATTACAAAATGTATGTGCATTTAATCTATTTCCAAGGAATGCATATTTTTCCAATCCCATCCTATATGACTGTGATAATGTTTCTATGTAAGTATGTATGAGGTTCAGACATTTTTTTCTCATACTTTAGCATAAACTGAAAGGAGAAAGATGCAAGGAAAATACTAAACACCGTATGATGTTACTAGGGCAGGTTTTGATTACCTTATTTTCAGTAGCTTACACCACGACTTTCCCATTAATTTTAGAGGTAGGAAGGATCACAACAATGAAATCACTATTCACCAGGTGAGATTAATACTTATCACCCTATATAAATCTTTGGTAAATTATGATGTGAATCACATCAATAATTTTGTTTGACCAAAAAATAATAATAATAAGGCCAACACAGCTAACTGCATTTGCATTTTACAAGTTTTTATTCAAGGGTTTTTTAAAAACTGATTTTAAAATGCTTTTATGGATCGTATATAGGTATTTGATACATTGACACCTTGAGCCCTTCCAAGAAGGGAAAAGTGAGATAAAAAATATTTTAATAAATAAGGAAGCCATCAGGGGATTAGTTTGTATATGTTAGGGCCAAACTAGATGAGATATTGGGAGATCTGTGAATGGATCTTATCAGGATTTTGAAAGGGAAATAGCAAATTGAGATGCCAGTTTGGAATGGCATCATGATGCAGGGGAAGAAGAGGTCTGGCCCTCCTCCCTTCACACTTCAATGACCCAAAGTGTCCCCTGCTGCCAGCCCTGTAAATAGGGTTGCCAGCTCCATGTTGGGAAATACCTGGAGATTTTTGGGACAGAGCCTGAGAAGGGTGAGATTTGGGGATGGGAGGGGACTTCAATGCCATAGAGTCCAATGGCCAAAGCGGCCATTTTCTCCAGGTGAACAGATCTCTTTCGGCTGGAGATCAGTTGTAATAGCAGGAGATCACTAGTTAGCACCTGGAGGTTGGCAACCCTATCTGTAAAGGAAAAAATACAGGCACCCTCTTTTTGCCTGTACCTTGTCCATTTTCCATAGTTAATAAATGACATCCTGAATGGGGAAAAATTAGAGATACTTCTTTTATACTGAAGATATTGAGAAGCTCCCTGTCTTTCGAAAAAGTAAGGCTTGCTGAAAAGTAAGCCAATTGGTTCAACAAGACTTTCTTCCTATGAAGAGTATTTTCTTAAGATCGCAACAACCTACTGTATCTTCCATTTCTATCCCATCTTTGAAATGTTTAAGGAAGATTATGGAAGTTGAAATATAAGGCCATACTGCCTCTGTTTCAAAACATGTTAAACTCTGCAAAACAGCTTTAAACATTTTTTTTTATTTGAACAGTAATGCGACAACAGCATTTTCAGTAAATGTATGCATGGGGGTGCTTTAATGAAAAGATCCCATCATGCAAGAATAGCCTCCCCTCTTTATAGTCTTCACCCCTTTTAATTAGGGCATTAGAGCTGGTGTGGAGGTGAGGCCCTTGGGTTCAATATCACCTGCTTCCAGTCAGGTTCCTAGTACCAGTTCCTCATCTGCAAAATTGGCTTATCCTTATTCACAAAATAGGGATGAATGAGAGTGAAAGAAAGGTTTAATATCAAAAGTTATTTTTTGGTTGCTTTTGGAATATCTGAATAAATCTAAATGAGGAGATTTCATTAGCGAGAGGACATGGTAAAAAGCATGGGATCCCTGATTACCAAGGCAAATTAGGTAATTCTGTGGTCTTTTCTTAGGGATGCTTTATATGTTATGTTTGCAGTAGGTAAATGGTGCAGATTTCAAGGGTACCATTTTCCTGCCACTATGAATTCAGACCGTCAGCCCAATAATGAAGAGGGGGCAGATGTGTGGCCCCAGGAGCGGCACAGTTGCGCCTCCTCCTCAGAGGCTTCCCAGCAGCTGTGGAGGCAAAAAGAGAAGTTCAAAAATTAAAAAAAAATTTAAAAGGGAGGAAATGCACCATTGCTTATAGCAGGGCTGCACCACCCATGATAAGGTGGCACCTACGCTGGCACGGGGTCACTCTGGCTCCTAAGGAGCTTCACCCCCTTCAGGAATGGGCTCTTAGAGTTGAGTCAAAGGCTCTTTGTAAAACTATTTACATTAAAAAAATGAAGACTGCTGAGGCTATGAATGGTTTAATGAAGTCATGCTCCTCCCTCAGCTCCTTTTTCAGCACCACCAGTTTACATGGTCCTATTAGTAACACTGCCCTGACCTGGATGGCCCAGGCTAGCCTGATCTCATCAGATCTCAGAAGCTAAGCAGGGTCAGCCCTGGTTAGTATTTGGATGGGAGACCACCAAGGAATACCAGGGTTGCTGTGCAGAGGAAGGCACTGGCAAACCACCTCTGTTAGTCTATTGTCATGAAACCCCCCCAAAAAAGGGGTCACCATAAATCAGCTGCGACTTGACGACACTTTACACACACACATTAGTAACACTGCTGCTGCATCATTTTTCTTTTCCTTTTACCTACAAGCCACTTCCTGCTTTCATCTGATTAGGTTTCAGTAATCTTCATGTAACCTAATTATATTGCCTTCGTGTTATCCGGAAGCCATATTATAGTGATGATAGAAGGCAACTAAAATTCCACATTTATTATAATTTGCTTGAGTCCCACTGAAGTTACTCATTGCAAAATATGTGGCATATTGATATACCCAATATTGATATGCCATATATTTTGTGCATATCGATATACCCAAACCGAAAATAAACCCAAAATTAGCCGTTTCGGCAATATTCAGGTTTTGGATCAACCAAATACCAAAACATGGGAATCTGCCCGAAGCCGAATAGCCGATTCCCGAAAAATCCAAATAGATATTCAGCTTTTTCGGGCTTCATCTAGTCTCCTTCTGAGGAGTCTCCATTTTGTGGCCCTTGTTATGGGTAAAGGAGAACTATCTCCTTTCTTCATATTCCTGCCCCCTGGGTTGGTTTCCAGAGCAGCAGGAAGGAGGGAGCAAGCATGTTGGAGTGGCCAATAGGAAGGCTCACTGGATTTGATTGTTGGGGGGGAGCACTGCTTTGTTGTTGTCGTCATCGTTCTCATTGTTGAATTTAGACAGCAGTTTTTTGGGGGAGTTTGGTGTCTTATTGTGTGAAATTTGCAATGTTTTCCTATGGGGAATGGGGCAACCTCTTTGGGACCCCATAAAATTAGACCCCCTGACCCAATCTTCACCAAACTTCGAGGTTCATGCAAGGAGAGTTTCTTCAAGAAACCTTAAAATTTGGGAACTTGACTTCCAAAAACGCCCCCATAGGAGCTTTGAATTTTTTTCCATGGACTATAATGGGCCCAATTTTTTTCCAGTAAACCTGGTAATAAGCCAAATGCCAATATGTACCACTATGGGTATTCAGCTTATTTCAGATTTACCAAAAAAAAAAAATCAGGCCCAATCAACTAGAGTTGCCAGGTCCCTCTTCGGAACTGGCGGGGTTTGGGGAGGGGAGGGACTTCAATGCCATACGTGCAATTGCCTTAGTAAAAGATTTATATGATCGGAAGAGAAACCAGAGTCTAATTGCCAAAGTGGCCATTTTCTCCAGGTGAACTGATCTCTATCGGCTGGAGATCAGTTGTAATAGCAGGAGATCTATAGCTACTACCTGGAGGTTAGCAACCCTACAATAAACCCTAACCTGAAATTTACTGATGGGGGGCGGGTTTGCACAACTGTAGGCTGTAGGCTATAAAAAACAAAGGAGATGCTAGAGTGCATTTGAAAGCCTACTTCATGACAGTGGTGGTCATAAAGCAACAAAACTTCTAAGTCAACATTGTGTTCACACTATGTAGGCCTATGGAACTCTTCTAGGTGTTCAGGAGACTCCTGGGATCTGCAAGAGGAAGTAGATCACTTGGTGGCCAGCTGTCACCAATTTGCTCCACACGTTGCAGATTCACAACCCATTCCTGAGGTTGGGGGTTGAAAATGGAGTGGAGGTGGTGTGATCCCGCCACTGGCGTAAGTGCCATCTTATCATGGAATAAGAGGCAGTTCTGTCGGTGCCTGGGCACAGCAGAGCTGCATGGTGCTCCTCTGACACCACCGCCTCTCTGGGACCTAAATCCCAAAAGATAAATGTGGCGCTGGTGTGTAGGGGGGGTGTTCCCAGGGGCAGAGCTGCCTGTAGTCAGCTTCCTAAGCCCCTCCAGCACAGGAACACCCCCTCCAGCAACAGCATTGCTGCACCAGGTTTTTCTTGGCACAACATCACTGTTTTCAATGGATCTCCCCCGCCCCATTCTTGATTTTTTGTTTTGTTTTTTAAGACAGTTTTTGAGTCTCACAGTGGCCAGGAAAGCTCTTTGGAGGCGCCAAGGCAGCGCCTCATCCATATCACTCAAGTATTGGCCCATCTACACTGCTTTCCAATTTGTTTCTGGGCACAATTCAAGGGGCTGATATTGACTATCAAAGCCCTATATGATTTGGGACCAACATATCTGAAAGACCAGATAATCCTTTATGAATGCTCCCAATGAGCCTGAAGCAGCGACTCTACTTCAGGTGCCCTCGCTTTCTGAGATTAGGTGGATGGCAGGAGAGGGCCTTCTCGGTCATGACACAAAACCTCTGGAACTCTATCCCCAGGGCAGGGCCATAGCTAGGGAGGTAAGGAGGGCAGCCGCTGCCCCTTTGGCATGCAGAAAGGGCAGCAGAACTCCCTCTCTTACCCAGCACAGAGGTGCCTACAGGAGAGGCAGTTCTGCTGCCTTCTCTACATGCCACAGGAGTGGTGGCTGCCCCCCCCCCCCGTTATAGCTCTGCCCCAGGGAGATTATTCTGTCCCCTTTTGTTGCCATCTTCTGCAAGTGGGTGAAGATATTTTTGTTTCATTTAGCATTTCTTCAATGATTCCTTTTTCTTAACCAATGTTTTTATGTTTTGTATGTATTTTAACTCTATTTTTAAACATTGAAAAATTGTTTTACATGATGTATGTTTTAGAGAGTTCCATGGATCGGTTACTGATATCATTATATCATCTGTGTACAAAGTGAATATTCTTTGTTTCCTACTGATGTTCCTGTTATTTGTTGGTCCTCACATAGGACAGATAAAATTGATGAAATATGACATCTTCAATGGGCACTGTATGAATGAAAAAGACGTGACCATTGGTTTGCACTTCACCTCTTGGTTGATTATATGTAGTTCGAATAGTTGATAGAAAAAATGTCTAATATATTTTGTTTTAAAGTTTGAAAGGTAAATTGCCACTCAAGTCAGTCAAAGGACTTTTCCTTGTTGAGGCACACCAATATTACCCCCTTTTTTTTACAGCATACATGATTACTGATATTGTATACTTGGTACTATCAGTTTATGTTCTTCCTTGTACAAATCCAGTTGATCTAAATTTATGTATTTAGATATTATTAAACTGAACCTTTTTCAAGTATTGATGTTAATAATTTGTAGTCAATATTTAACAAAGATATCAGTCTGAAAGATGCTGCATTACATGGATCTTTCCCATCTTCATAAATGAAATTAATTGTAGCCTCATTCCACATATCATGAATACTCTGATCACACCACAAAAGAGATCATCTAAGGGATGCAATAAGAGATTGATCATTGCTTTATAATATTCACTTGATAAAATGTCTGGTCCAAGCATTTTATTAATCTTAAAATCTTTAATGGCTTTCTTAATCCCATTGAGTGTTATTGGGGTATTTAAGATTTGTTTATCATCATCTGAGATTTTAGGCATATTAATGTGATCTAAAAACATGCATCACCTTCTTAGTTGGAGAATCAGTTTGATATGATTTTATAGTAATTTACCAAAGTATCTGATATTTCATCTGTGTTTTTCTTTGCAAATAGCTAGGAAAATGTCTGATATAGATCTAATGAGGGGTGCTAAATAGTGTGCCATTAATTTATCAGCTCTATTTATTTTTTTCAAAATATAGTTGCTTGCTAAAGCAAATTGCCTTGCTAGTCTCTTTTGCACATAGCATATCCAGCTATTTTTATGTCTGTATCTGAATTTTGTATTCCTCTTTCATTGTTTCCTTGTGCTTGATCTCTAGTTGTCCAATTTGATCAATCAAATCATCTGGTTTCATTATACTTTCCCCCCTCCCAAGCTGCTGTTTGAATTAATAGGCTTCTTATAAAGGCTTTACTTGTTTCCCAAACAATATGTGGTAATATTTTGAAGAGATCATTTAAAAGAATTTTCTTAATTTCTCCTCCCAGAGTCAGCAGCATCTTAGTTATTAGAAAGTAGGATGATATTCTTCTCAGGAAGCTTATCTTCAAAGAGGGATATCAGACAGAGAGGGACTGATTACTGTCAGAGCTGTAGTCTAAAGGATTCCCTCTCTTCCTTGCTTACTAATGCTTCCCGTTCTCCAGTAGGGTTGCCAGCTCTGGGTTGGGAAATACCTGGTGATTTTGGGGGTGGAGCCTGAGGAGGGCAGAGTTTGGAGAGGGGGAGAACTTCAATGCCATAGAGTTCAATTGCCAAAACGGCCATATGTTTGAAAGAAGGAGAGACTTTGAAGATCCATTGAAACACCAGATGAGCAGCTCTTAAATAAATAAATCCCCACAGCCCCATGTCCTGAACACAATCTGCAGCATTCTATTTTAACTTCCTATTTCATAGAAATGTTTGTGTATGATGCAGGGCAGAAGATTTTAGGACCTCCAGGTAACTTATTATTCCATAAGACTTTAGGGACACCTGGTATGAATTTTATGACTGATCTTGGTATGAATGTTTGGTTTGAATTTTTATGACTGGTCCTTTAGTTGAGAACCAACATGGTTTAGTGGCTAGTATATCAGACTAGGATCTGGGAGTCCCAGGTTTGAATCCTCATTCTACCATGGAAGCTTGCTGGGTGACCTTGGGCCAGTCACACACTTTCAGCCTGACCTACCTCACAGAGTTGATGTAAGGATAAAATGGAGAGGAAGCTACTGTGGGTCTCCACTGGTGGAAAAGGTGGGGTAAATAAATAAATAAATAAATAAATGTTCCTCTAAGATCGTTCTACTTACAAACAGCAAACTATCAGAATATGTCCATTCTACGCAGTGAGGATGCAGCATTTAAATGACCTATGGATGGAAAATAAAAATTCCCATAAGGCAGTGTGTAAACACACATTGCCCGAACCTGGATAGCCCAGGCTGGCCCGATCTCGTCAGTTCTCAGAAGCTAAGCAGGGTTGGCGGACAGTATTTTGATAGGAGATCACCAAGGAAATCCAGGGTCATGACACAGAAGAAGGCAATGACAAACCACCTCTGAAGGTATCTTGCCTTGAAAACCCCACCAGGGGTCACTGTAAGTCAGCTGTGACTTGATGGACAAAAACCAACACACACATTCACAAACTGTTCCAGATCTGGACACTTGCCTTTGTCATTAACAGGGAGTAAAGCAGGCAAAGGAACAGGAGATACTTCACATCTATAATTCATTAATTGGTTAATGTGTTCTATGTACTTAAAGAATATGATGAACATCAAACAGGAGAAAAGATGACAGTGGGGGGCAAGTCGATAGGAAGCCACAAAAAAACAGTATGAGGGAACACATGCAAAACAACATTTTCATTATCCAACATATGCAAATTGTTTGAGTACAAATTAACACTTTATTGAATGTTCAACTGTGCTAATCATGACTTGAAGATCTATCTCACACTGGGAAAGCATCCCAGGCTATAATGAACTTGTACAGTGCGGCTTAAATCCCCCTTTTATGAATAAAGAGCTTCCATCTTGTCATAAGCAAATTTCCTTGGTAGTGTAACATTCTTCCTTGCATGAGTTCAGTTTGTCACCATATTTTCCAATCTTTTGGAAAGCTTCTTTAAAATGTGGGGTTCCCATTAATTCCAAAGTGGGTAATGGTGTACGTTTGAGAGGAAAGGAGTAGGGATGCCACAGATTTCATCACAAATGTATCTGACAGTCAAATTTACCTCATTTGATGACAGCGATCAAGTTGAGAGGATCCTCCAAATTTGTTGGGTCCGGCCACAAATGGTTTGAACGACTTGTGAACTTGTTTGCATCTAGGGTTGCCAGCTCTGGGTTGGAAAATTCCTGGAGATTTTGGGGGTGGAGTCTTAGGAGGGCGGAGTTTGGAGAGGGGAGGGACTTCGATGCCATAGAGTTCAATTGCCAAAACGACCATTTTCTCCAGGGGAACTGATTTCTGTCGCCTGGAGATCAGTTGTAATAGCGGGAGATCTCCAGCCACCACCTGGAGGTTGACAACCCTGTTTGTAGCTGTTAGGTGTACTTGGCAGTGCTTAGTTACTTGCTTTTCTGAAACAGTCTGTCCTCCATTACAGAGATCTTGTGGCCAATATTTTAGCCAGCATAATTGGGTCCTGCTTGCTTTCCATTTGTTCTTTGTGGTGGGGGCGTGCTTCTCACTGTGCTGTACAACTTTATAGTTAAAATTGTTACTTTTTTACAACATGAAAAACAAATGCAAAAAGGGAACTACAGCACATTTGCTAAGCCTTCTCAGACCAAACATATCAGCAGGAATTACCATCACTGAGAAAAAGAGAAAGGACAAGTGCATGGTAGGGTTTTTTTGTTTTTGTTTTTTTACAACAAATGTGATAAAGTTATTCTCAAAGCCAACTCAATAGTGCTCTAAATTGTATATAAAAGTTTTGTGTGCAGCATCCTTGTTCTTACATTACCTTACTAGGGCTATCAACTCACCTTCTGGTGTCTGCCCAACCCACCAAATAGGAAAAATAAATCAAATTACAGGATAGATGCTTTCCTTGGTTAGCATGACTTTTCTTAGGAGGGGAAGGAAAATTATATGGTTTGGCTTGTAGTCAAGACTTTCACGTTTTGCTTGTGTGAATTCCAAGGCTAAGTTCCAAATTACATTGCAACTTGTTTACGTATGAACACTTTCCCCCACAGCTGTATCTGCCTTTCTTCCCCAACTAGTATCTTCCCAACCCACCCAACAGAAAAAACAAGAGGTGGCTTTGTCCATTGTGCTGAGCCAGGAAGAAGCCACCAGGAGTGGAAAACAGAAGTCATCGGGACTGAAATTAAGGCCACAGCTTTATTGTATTTACAGTAATGTGTTTCAAAATCTCTTGTTATTAAAATGTCATGCCCTCTCCTTTAAAGTGGAGTAAGGGAGATCAAGTTTACAGGTGATCCATACCCTTTTCTAGGTTGACCCCAAGCCTTGAAATGGTCACAAGTATCAACCCTTGTTTCTCCCAACCCATATGTCAAAAAGATTAAGAGGACTGTATGGTACCCCATCACAAACTGAAGACTGCTCCCACAGAATCTGATAAACTTTGAAGATGCTTCCTCATTTCTAGATGTGTGTGTATAAAGAGCCATCAAGTTGCAGCCAACTTATGGCAATCCCAGCAAGGGGTTTTCATGGCAAGTGAGAAGCAGAATTGGTTTGCCATTGCGTTCCTCTGCAGTTTTCCTTGGTGATCTTCCTTGGTGATCTCGACTCTGCTTAGCTGCCCTGCCCTGGATAGCCCAGGCTAGCCCAGTCTCATCAGATCTCAGAAGCTAAGCAGGATTGACTCTGGCAAGTATTTGGATGGGAGACTTCCAAGGGTCAACATGGAGGCAGGCAATGGCAAACCACCTGTGAATGTCTCTTGCCTTCTAAACCCAACCAGGGGCCACCATAAGTCAGATATGACTTGATGGCAAAACTCGATGGCTCATGCTGTTTTTAAATGAGGTTTTAATAAATAAATTGTAATAATTTTTATGATGTTTTATGTTTTTATGATGGTTTATTTTGTAAGCCAAAAGGGAAGGCACCATGCTATAGCCCGTTCTCATCAGATCTCGGAAGCTAAGCAAAATCACAAAATCCCACAAGGTTGGAAGAGACCACAAGGGCCAACCCCCGGCCATGTAGGATCCCATCATCAAAGCACTCCCGACAGATGGCTATCCAACCTCTGCTTAAAGACCTCCAAAGGCGGGGACTCCACCCCTTCCTCGAGGCAGCGCATTCCACCGTCAGAGTCAGTACTTGGAAGGGAGACCTCCAAGGAAGACTCTGCAGAGGAAGGCAATGGCAAACCACCTCTGCTCAACCACTTGCCTGCTCAACCTCTGCTCAACCACTGCTTAACCACTGCTAAACCAGTTGGCTGCGACTTGATGGAACTTTACACACAGACATTTTGTAAGCCATCTCAAGGAGGTTTTCTGGAGAGGTGACAAACAGACAAGCAGATACTCCTTGGCACCATGATAGCTTATGGTGCTGAAATGGGAATGATAAACCCAGGGTGGGAATAAGATCCCCCACAAATGTAAATAAAAAAGACTTGTGAGTGTTAATCAACCTGGAGGTGCTGATAAAGGAGAGTCAGGAGATACAAGGCAATTTCCTCATGCTCAACAAACAGCCTTCCACTTGCCACCACCACCTCCCAGGCTCTGGCTACCCACTTAATTGATCTTTATTTCAATAATAATTATTGTCCTGATGCTCTTTATATACCCTACAGAAGCAAAATGTAAAATGATGTAGAAAATCTCATTTGGTTTCTGAGGGAAATCTCTAACTGGCATCAGCCTTCTTGCTGTATTTTTGAAAAGTTAAAAATATCCACAGGAGGGCCCAAGTCAAAATGGGCACATAATCAGAGGAAGTGATTTACTCTCCCGCATAAACACTGATTTCTCAATTCCAAAGGGCTTCCCCAAACTTGCTGCTACTTGGTGTATAAGTGACAACATATGAGTACTTTATGTTTTCCCCTCATGGGATACATAGCAACTTAAGTAGGGATTTACACCAGGAAAATGATACGGGGAAAGGGCTTAACCCCACTCAGCACCTCAACAGCAGTTGTCACCAACCATGATGGACCCCCCTACTATTTTGCCTCATTTGGCTGTGAGTTAAATATGATAGTCTGTATACTTTCGGTTTACTTCAGAACAAGACCTATTTAACTCCATGGAATTTAGTTCTGAATATCCACATTTATGATCATGTGAGGTACTCTTGTCTGTGTATTTATTTCAAAGAAAGTTCTACTAAAATTAGGGGAACTTCCGAGACAGCGTGCATTGGATCAGGTTGCACACTCTCTTAAATGTAGCCATTTCTCCTCTGCCTTTAACAGTTATTTGATCTGCAGCCATTAGTAGGTATTAATGTTATCTCTATGCCTTGAAAAGCTCCACTGCTAATTGTTATATATCTAATGGCCATTAAAGGCACAAGAGCGGGCTTGTCCAGATCTTCCTGTGGCCAGTTGGCAACTTCAGCTGTAAGTGTCTCATTAAAATAATTTCTTCCGTAGAACAAATTTATGGCCAGCTATTGAAACTCAACATCTTGCCAGTCGTGGCAATCTGATTCCTACTAGATTACAGAATGCAGAAAACCCGAAAAGGGACATTATTGGATCGCGCTGCATTGTAGAACTTGGAGCTTCAGTTCTATCGTTTCTTGTAACTTCCCTACTTAACATTCAACACAGAAGGAGGGGATCTGACTGTAAAACCTGGCTCCGAAAACCCACTGTCAACTCCTGCCCTCCGATAAATGATCCAGAGCTTTCCCACATCAGGATGGAAATGTGTTCGGCACTAAAAACCACTGCTTGCATGACATCATTCCATAACAGATTACACTGTAATGTTAGGAATGTAATCATTAGCATTTAAACATGCATAAAATTTAATTAACCTACTTACCAGTTTGCTTAGAACTTTTGAAGGGCTACCTAGAGTCCTCTCTAAGCATTTTATTGCAGAGTTTTTGGAAAGCTCACAAAAGAGAGAAGTTCACTGGGATTTTTCTCCCTAAAGCTGATGAGCCATGACAGATGAGCAGATGACCCGAGTTAATTATTATTGAATTCGTTATTACTGCTTTGTTGTCACCCAGCTCAGCCAGGGTAAAATGATGACAGTAGGTATCTCATTAAAACAGCTGTTTCAATTATGTAGCGGCAAATATTTAAAAAGCGGGCCTTCCAAGTTGAAAGCTGTTAGCAAAGTTTGTTTGTGTGAGTGGTGCCAAGATTCTTTGACCAAAAAAAGAGAGAGGGGGTGGAACCGGGAGGGAGGGGACTAGGGCATGTCCACCTTTCATGATTTGGGGTTGGGGAAGGCAAGGTATGCCGCGGCACAATCCGCAAAGCTGAATGCCACACCGCAGAAATTACCTTTGTATGAATGGAATTATGTTCACACTTACCTTCGCTGCTTTTAGGCAGTAGAACAGCAACAGCAACAAAAAGAGGAAATTCCTTTCCAGCCAGAGAAAGCCATATCAGTGCATTCATTTTAGTCCACAGCGATTTACCATTTCAGTCACAATACGCCCTGAAAGTTTCTCTCCCTCCTTTCTGAAGAACAAACTCTTTGCCCGGGATGATGAACGTTCGCTGCAACCTTTTGTCACTGTCACAGTGACCTTTGCTTAAAGCAAGCTTTTCTTAAGTTGCTGCACAGGGGAGAAAAAAGTGTAAATTATTGGGAGCTCAAAGCCAGTTAGTCCAAGGGGCTATTTCTCTCATAACCTCTCCGCCACCAACAAACCAATTTTAAGCATCATGCATCAATTATGATGCAGGCTTAATGTATGTCGGGGAATTTCAAACAGTTTGTGAGAGCTCGCTTGAGCTGACTTCAATTACACAAACTGGGGAACGGATTTGTAGGATCGCCAACCTCCAGGTATCAGCTGGAGATCTCCTGCTATTACAATGAATCTCCAGCTGATAGAAATCAGTTCCTCTGGAGAAAATGGCCACTTTGGCAATTGGACTCTATGGCACTGAATCTCTCCCCTCCCCAAACCACTCCCTCCTCAGGCTCTGCCCCAAAAACCTCCCATCGGTGGTGAAGAGGGACCTGGCAACCCTATAGATTTGCCAAATATGGCTTGGAAAATTGCTGGAGATTTGGGGGGCAGTTCCTGCAGCAAGTAGAGTTTGGGGGAGGAGAGGGAGGTCATAGGAGCTGTACTGTCACAGAGTCTGCCTTCTGAAGCTGCCATTTTTTCAGGGGAACTAATGTCTGTAATCTGGAGACCAGTTGTACTTCCAGGAGAACTCGGGGCCAACCTGGAGGTTGCTAACCCTAAGAGCAGTGGGTATAGTTACAAACTGATTATACTGGTTTCTTCCATATAATTTGTGTCATTCACTTGGTTTCATCCTAAGCAACGCCCAGACCATGGTGCAACATATAAGCTAGTGAACCCTCATCATGCCTTCCACTGGGTGCCTTGGCATCCATCAGCCTCTTGGACAAAACATCTCCCTGCCTAAGCAAAGAGCAAATCCTGGCTTTCCTCCACCTCGCTGGAATAAGAGTGCTTCAGAAGAAACTAGGAGACTTCACCTTTGTTTCTGCTGGGAACGCCCATTCAGACAGCTGTCTTCATAGAAGGTTTTTTTGGCTTGCAGCCTCTCGATATTTTGTGATTGGCACAGCACTCTAGGGCAGAAGAAGCAAACCGGCCTACCATCACTTTCCCTTCCCCTCCCCACACCCTGTGAAGTAGGTGAGGCTGAGAGAGTGTGACTAGTCCAAGGTGACCCATCTGGCTTCATGTGTAGCAGTAGGGAAACAAATCCAATTCATCAGATTAGCGTCCGCCGCTCATGTGGAGGAGTGGGGAATCAAACACGGTATTAACCAATATTAGACGCTGGCTAACCTAGTGACCACCATCCTACCAAAAACATGTGAATGAGTAAATATAGGTAGGTGGACAGGATTAAGGTATAGATCTCCATATTCAAGGCCACAATTATTTTGATTACCAGATACTGGGGCAAAATTCAGATGGCAGCTGTTTCTGTTTGTTGAGTTTCTGATGGGAATGCTGGCCTAGATATACCTTTGGTCTGGCAATTTTTACATTTGTGTGCATGAGATTATATAATTGCCACCTTCAAACACTTGAGTGCCTCGTCTAATGAGTTACTATTTGGGGGTAACTTGTTTTTTTTTTTCCTTTCACAATTTGTGGATTTTTTTCTTCAATTACT
Source organism: Euleptes europaea (assembly GCF_029931775.1). NCBI lineage: Eukaryota > Metazoa > Chordata > Lepidosauria > Squamata > Sphaerodactylidae > Euleptes > Euleptes europaea. Next base: position 67,783,694 of record NC_079319.1, read on the forward strand.
CTGACTGGTAACCCAGTGAGAAGGGATGACTGACATATATTAGCTAACTGCCGTTTTTTCCCCACGCAGCAAAATCACTGGTACTTGTCACTTTCTCCAGAAGCATGCAGGACACCTCACATGATCATATGCAGCATCCTTAAACTAATAGTCATCTAGCTGAGTGCATAGTGTGACCGACCAGTAGCTCACCACAGTCACAGGCAGAAAAAGGCATTTCTCCACAACTCTTTCCTGAGATCCTTTTAGCTAGAGATACTTTGGATTGACATTGGGATGTCCTGCAGGCCAGACAAGTGCTCTAGCATTGAGCTATGGTCTCTTTACTTACATTTTAGCTTATTTTTCCTCGCTAGGGTTGCCAGGTCCCCCCTTGCCATCGGCGGGAGCTTTGGTGGGGGGCCATTTGCAAGCGTGCACACAATAATGTCCCTTCCAAGGTAAACCCAGAAGCAACAGAGACAGCCTAGCATGGCCCTCAAAAAACTCTTATGGTTTACTGGTTTTCAACCAGTAAAAACTGAGTGTTGACTATAATGTATAATTATTGAGCCTTCGTGCTATTTCAGCTGTGACTAGTTTCACGGCATAGGTAATTAATAGGGTTGTAACCTCCACGTGGTAGCTGGAGATTTCCTGCTATTACAACTGATCTCCAGGTGACAGAGACCAGTTCCCCCGGAGAAAATGGCTGCCTTGGCAATTAGACTCTATGGCATTGAAGTCCCTCCCCTCCTCAAACCCATTCTTCCTCAGGCTTCGTCCCAAAAACCTTCAGGTATTTCCCAACCCATAGCTGGCAACCCTACCCTTCCGTTTAAGTAACTCTCAGTTGCTCTCGGCATTCCGTACCTTATGAAGTATATTCAGTTCTCACTGGACCATTTTTGGGGGATTTCTTTTCCATTTATTTTTGGCAATTAATAAAGTCCTATTTTCTACATCACAGTGGAACAGCCCAAATACATAGAATACTTTATCTTCTTTGTGGGCAGCCTAGTTTTGCTGCTTTTTAGGATGAGTGATGCTACTGCTGAGACGAAGTGGAGGGGGCAAAGCTTTAACACTGTAGCCTCTCAAGAGGGTCCTTTCCCCAGCAATTTTGGCTGTCCTCATAAGGGAGTGAACATATCCCCCAGTACAGCATGAAAAGACATTAAAAGACAGTCCCTTTAAAATCTGGGGCCCACTTACTATCTCTTCTAGTATATCCCTTCAGTCTGCCCAATGGGGCCTCTTGGCTGTCCCATGTATAGCCAGGGTGCATTCTGCTGCTTCTCAGATCTGAGTTTTTCTACTTGCCCTTTCTCTAATCTGGATTGACCTCCGGTGGAGGGCGGGGAAGGGCAGGCATCCACCTTGCTTGCCTGTAGGACTGCATTATTCACGAGGGCATTTGGTTTGGGATGAGGGGAAGAAGAGTTGGTTTTTATACCCCGTTTTTCTCTACCTTTAAGGAGTCTCAAAGCGGCTTACAATCACCTTCCCTTCCCCTCCCCACAACAGACACCCTGTGAGGTAGGTGGGGCGAGAGAGTTTTGAGAGAACTGTGAATGGCCCAAGGTCACCCAGCAGGCTTCATGTGTAGGAGTGGGGGAACCAACCTGGTTCACCAGATTAGAATCTGCCGCTCATGTGGAGGGGTGGGGAATCAAACCCGGTTCTCCAAATCAGAATCCACCACTCCTAACCACTACACCATGCGGCTTTCTAACATGAGTAACATCTTAGGTGTCATATTATGATTACCCTAGAATTAGGGTGTATTCATCACTCATTTATTGCTTTAAGGATGATTTTTACTGTAATTATTTATTGTGTTGTTACCCACAGGTATTACTGGAAGAAAGGCATGTTTATAAACAGTTTCAATAAATAATTACTCCAGTAACTTGTTATATTGGTAATGAGGGCAGTCCTTCAAACTGCGAACAAGGGACTGGCTACGTTAGTCATCCACGAAAACATCACAGAGCCCCATCTGCTTAGCTATATAGAGGAACTTCACAATTCTTGATTTGCCTGTATCGGCATTCACACAGAGAAGAAAGAAGGAGATTAAAGATGGTAGTGAAACAAAAAAAATGGTACAGAAAAAGAAACCTATGGGCTATAAATGAAGTGAAAGGCACAAAGACTGGAGTTTGGGGAGACACATCTGGCACACATCCAAAATTTCTCTTCCACCATTAGAGTTGCTATCCTCCGGGTCAAAGCTGGAAATCTCCTGCTATTAGAACTGATCTCCAATTGAACTCTATGGCATTGAAGTCCCTCCCCTCCTTAAACCCCTTCTTCCTCAGGCTCTGCCCCAAACACCTCCAGGTATTTCCCAAACCGGAACTGGCAACCCTATCCACCATGTCTGAGTGCAAAAATTCTGTACAGCACAAGTAAATACTAATTATTTTAATGCTCATTTAAGTTATGCCAACTTACTGTTTTTCTGGAAGCCTTGGTCACATTTTTCATTGGTACTTTTTCTTCTTGGCTTGATGGCCAAGTCTTGTTTCAGCCACATACACTATGACTTCAAAATCTGTTCACAATTCCCCGCTTTCCTTTACCTCCATACCTCAACTCCCCTGATAATTCACCCTCCAAAGAAGAAGGCATTCTCAGAATCTCTCGTGATCCATTACCATTTCATTGTAAGATGAGTACTTTGTAAAACCGTAGGCAAGCACAAATGTTGAGGAAAGGGCATAATGCATGCAGATTTGTCATGAGTTTTGTAATTACCTGTGTATTGTTTGAGGAATCCCAGAAGCATAAGGAAAGAAGGAGGCGGTGGCTGCCTGGCCCCAGGTGACCTTAAAAACTGTGGTGCATTGCAATGCGGGATCCTATTAATAATTAAACTATCTGTCACTTACCAGCAATGTACATTCCAAATTAAATTTAAGCAAAAGGTGGGGGGAAGAGATCATTTGGGACTGAATTAGCGAGCGTTGGAGAGAAATAAATAATAATCAAACATCTGTGTTCTAAATAGTACGTGCTTTATCAGACAAACAACTGTTACCGTCTCATTGTATAAAATTGCTTGGGGAAAACACCGTAGCTGGAAAGCAAAGTATCTGTTAGGAAAGGCGGAGGGGAAAGTTTGTTAACGAGCCAGGAAGTGATTGAAACTTGCCATGTGGCTATATTGCCTTTATTCCCCTAAGCATCTCTGTTAGCAGTATAAGCATGTTTGCTTTAGTGTTGCATTCAGTGAACTATATTGAAGTGGCCCATAATCTCAGTGCAATAATATGCATTCATAGCTCCAACATTAAAATAGTAAAAGCAGTTTCCAGAAAATGGAAATTCTGCACTCAAATGGTTTATATTACTGATAAGTATATGGGGTCAGGGCACCAAATTTATTTAAATTAAGCAAATATTTGCAAACGTGTTTAGTTGATTCGGTCCTATTGGTTCCTTAGTTGTATCACAAGATTGTTTTGAGTTCGATGTGTAGGAGGCAAGGCAGGGTCAAGCTAGCGAGATGCCCTAAATGCATTCTTCTCATGCTATTCTCTCTCCAGGATCCAAGACTGGCTGCAAGAGAAGCACCTTTCTTCGGTATACCATCCCTACTATTTTGGTGCCCCAAACAGGTGCTTTAGTTGTCTGGGCCATGGTAGGAGGTAAAGGAAGATTTGGGTCAGCAGAAACAAAGATGCTATTTTCATACTTCCAAACATTATCTCTACAGGGAAAGACATAGAATTTCGAATACTGATATTATTGTGATGTCTCTAGCTTGTGTTGCCGGTACCCTTTGCATCTTGTAGCAGCAGCAGCAGTAGTAGTAGCAGTAGAAGCAGCAGTAGCAGCAGCAGCAGCAGTAGTAGTAGCAGTAGAAGCAGCAGTAGCAGCAGCAGTAGTAGTGGTAGTAGTAGAAGTGCTTTTATGGTTCAAAAGACTTCATATTATTACGTAAGAAAATCCTTACAGCAACCTTACAGTAACATAGGCTATTATTATTATCATTATCACCATCATCATCACCACCACCATCATCATCATCATCATCATCATCTCTATATTGCAGAATTGGAGACCGAGAAAGAGTGGTTTTCCTATGACCGCTTCGAGTGCCATCCCAAGCAGAGTTTCACCCTTAAATCCTTGGATGTCAAGTCAATCTAAACCCATGGGACTTAGATGAGATGAGCAGACCATTTCTGAGGGCTGCGCTGGTGGCTGGAGAATTCACACCCCCCAATGAAGGAAAAACCCTGCTCTTACCTTTGAGGCCTGTAGAACCACTCCATTGGGTTCCATGGGGTAATGTCATCTAAAAAGGTGGTGTATCTGGAAGTAAGGGCAAAGGTGGCTCCTCCTCTGGACCGGACCGGGAACGCCCCTCTCGGGAGGATGTCACACAGAAGTATGCCATCAGGATGCCGGTGCAAGGCTGATGGTGTGCGTATCCAAAATGCCAGGAGGATGGCGTGCGTGTCCCAACTCCGGCATCCGTGACACTCTGGGTGGCATAAGTGGCTCAGGTGCCAGCGCAGGGGGCCTGGACACCAGCGCGGGCCTCTGCGCTCCTCCTAAGCACTTTCAGCCCTCAAGGTGAGGAATGGGCTGTTAGACTCTGCTTAGGAGTTTTCAAGGCAAGAGATGTTCAGAGGTGGTTTGCCATTGCCTGCCTCTGCGTCACAACTGTTGACTCCCATGGGCTGACCCTACTTAGCTTCCGAGATCTAATGAGATTGGTCTAGCCTAGACCATCCGGGTCAGGGCATTTTCTTAGTGAGTATCATTAATATTAATATCCTTTGAAAAACATTCTTTGAAACCAGTGTGATGAACTGCACCCCCCAACCCCAGTTGCTAAACCCAGGCTCAATTTTTTTTCTGATTGGCCATTGGAGAACTGATTGGATGTGCAGATTTAAAAAAAAAATCTTCCCTCTTTGGCTGAAGTTAAACTGTGAGTATGCAAGAAAATATTTTTAAACAATATATTGATTTTATAAGGCATCAGCTTCTTCCTGAACTGTTGAAGAGGTACTGTTAGAGTTATGCATAAACTCACTCCCTGACTTTTTGTGGGTAGCTCTGCCTCCTTGGCAGGCATTGTTTTGGCTGGCTCTGCTTTGTATGGCAGCCATTTTGGGGTTGGGCCCACCCCCCAGTGTAGGGTTGTCAGGTCCCTTTTTGCAACTGGCAGAAGGTTTTTGGGGCAGAGCCTGAGGATGGCAGGGTTTGGGGAGGAGAGGGGCTTCAGTACCATAGAGTAGGGTTGCCAGGTCCCTGTTTGCCACCGGCAGGAGATTTTTGGGGTGGAGCCTGAGGAGGGCGGGGTTTGGGGAGGGGAGGGACTTCAATGCCATAGAGTTCAATTGCCAAAGTGGCCATTTTTCTCCAGGTGATCTGATCTCTATCAGCTGGAGATCAGTTGAATTAGCAAGAGATCTCCAGCTAGTACCTGGAGGTTGGCAACCCTACCCTAGTGTCAAAATTCCAAATTCAAAAGGTTGGGGGGCCCTGCTCTGTTCTTTATTCTAACATCCACAACACAAATGAAACTACAGTGAGAGATAAATACTTGTCACCTGTACTCATTTTTAAAAAAGAGACCTTGGCCCTTTTCCTTCTTCGCTGCGCACCTGACCAACATGTGTAGACACAAGCAACGTAATCTGGCACATCCACATAGAAACCTCAGATGAAGCAATCAGAAAAAACACACACCTATAATATCATCTCTTTACATCCCCCAGGGGTTTTGACTCCTCTATCTGCTCTGTTAATGTCACTGTGATCCCAGGTGACAACTCCCACAATGAATCCATGCAAAACCATTTAGTAAAGTTTGTGAAAATGCGGCAAAATCCTTGAAGAGTCTTTCATGGTTCTCTGAATACGTTTGCTTGTTTGTGCTTCATTTTATGGTGCTCCAGTCGCTTTGCAGGTAGCTGAGTACCCCTACGTGGCCGCAGATTGGGATTCAGCTACCTCTAGAGCAGGCGGCTGTCTGTCTACTCCTTAGGTAACTGTGTTAAAATATCCTATTCCAGCTGTAACACTTGTTTTACAAGAGCCCTGGTTTTGTCTGACACAATATGGAACAACATTTGTCATTCGTTATCAGGGGTGATATATTTGTTAGCCTGCAGAGAAACATCTGCTGTGCTTTAATCTCTAGTGTGCAGGCCAATATTCATAGTATACAGCTGCATAAAATCACAGTATTAGATGGGACTGTCCAGCCTGACATGAAGGCTAGCTGGCAGGCAGACAGAAACAGGTTTTATTATCTTCCTTTTACATATTTATTGATGTCAAATATTTCTGCGGATCCATACATTACAACTCTCTCTTTTTTTATGCGTTGTTATTCTGCAGTGACAGGCCATTGACATCCAAATGAGAAATTTACGTTACATATTTAATATGGACATCTGAATGATTATCAAATCTATAGGAGCCAAGCCTGCCCAATCACCCCTAAATAATGGATGAGAAGTGGATGTGACTCAATTTGTTCGGTATAAAACCTAGACGACCCCTGTCTCCCTTTTCATCACTACAGCACTGTCATTATTTGCTTCTATTCATCTCACTTGGCATCACTCAATAAAATCTGTGCATGATAAAGAGAATAACCTTGGTCAACAGTGAAAAGGGAGGGAGGTGAATGATTGTTTCCTCCAGTTGTAGGTGCAGGCCTTTGAGGTACACTAACCAGCACTTTCCAACTTTCTTAAGCCCCCTTCCCCAGGAGTTGAACTATAATAATAATATGTAGAATGCAGAAATTTAATTTTATTATTTATTTTATTATTTTTTGAATTTCTAACTCGCCCTCCCTGGCCAAAACCAGGCTCATGGGTGTGCTGGGAGAACTGTTTATACAGCCTTCAATTTGTGTGATATGTTTCCACAGAGGAAATTCAAATTTTAAAAAGGCATTTTAAATCAGCTATCAGCCAATATGGATTTTAGTCTTTAACATAATTGCTTCCTGTTTTTTCTGAGGATACAGACCTTCCATCCCAACAACATGGTTGAGCTGTGATGATAGACAATGTGGAATATACCATGAAGTGGAATAGTAAAGAGGTCACCCTGACCCATGGGGTGACATCACATCCTGACGTTTCCTAGGCAGACTTTGTTTACGGGGTGGTTTGCCAGTGCCTTCCCCGGTCATCTTCCCTTTACCCCCCAGCAAGCTGGGTACTCATTTTACCAACCTCGGAAGGATGGAAGGCTGAGTCAACCTTGAGCCAGCTACCTGAAACCAACTTCCATTGGGATCGAACTCAGGTCGTAAGCAGAGCTTGGACTGCAGTACTGCAGCTTGCCGCTCTGCGCCACGGGGCTCCTAGTAGTGAAATAGTAGGTCTACAAAATAGGTAAAACCAGTGTCAGGCCTGCATTCGTATATAGCCTCCCCTTCACATGGTTTATTAAGTATTATTTGTTTTACTTCATTTATGCCCTGCCTTTCTCCCTAGAGGGAACCAAAAAGGAGCATACATTGTTCTAATCTCCTCTATTTTATCCTTACAACAATCCTGTAAAGTAGGTTAGACTGAGCTAGTGTCACTGACCCAAAGGTACCCAAGAAGCTTCCATGGCAGGTTGGGTATTTTAACCCCAGTCTTGCAGATCCTCATCCAACAACGTAACTACTATACCAGACTGGACTTCAAACACACTCCTTCCAAAATGTCCATATGCATAATTTCACTGTGCTTTAATCAGTCCCTTTTCCTTTGATTTGCTACTGCACTGTTCATAACAGGAGAAAGCATAAAAGGAATAATGTCTCCCAATTATGGAAAAAAATATCTTATATAACTTGACATTATTTCCATTTGTTGTGATAGGTTAACCAATTTTGAGTAGTGGCAAGATTCTTTGGCTAGGGAGACCCAAGTTCAAATTTCTGCTAAGCCATGAACTTGACTTTGGACCAGTTACTGAGTTGGATCCAACCAGCTTTTCCACTCTTTGAAAAAGGGAAGAGAGGGTCTCCTTGAACTCCCAAAATCTATGCTGAGGATCATGGCACCTGCAAGGATAAAAACCATGTGGGCAGGGAATGTAGTAAGGAGGGGAATTAGGGAAGACTGAGTGGAAAAAACTGGCTGGATCCAACCCTCTGTCTCTCAATATACCTTTGTGAAGAACAAGTGAGGCAGAAGCTACATGTACCACAATGAATGTGCAAAGGAGTCACTTGCAGTCTAATATACATTTTATGACAAACAAATGAGAAAACCCATATGTACCACACTGAAGGGTGCCCAAGAGCCACCATAGGATCCCATCAAAGATTTCCTCAGCTCTCTTTTACATTCAGAAGGTCACACACAAAACTCTTGTTGAGAAAAGGTATGCTGCTATTCCACTGACACCCTACTAAGCTCCCAGGGCAACCTGGAACCCAACAAGAGAGTGGTCTGCAATCGAACTGTCTGTACACAGAACGCACATGAAGAAGAAGAAAAGCTGGTTTTTATAGGCTTACTTTCTCTGCCACTTAAGGGAGAATCAAACCGGCTTACAATCGCCTCCCCTTCCCCTCCCCACAACAGACACCCTGTGAGGTAGGTGGGGATGAGAGAGTGTGACTCGCCCAAGGTCACCCAGCTGGCTTCGTGTGTTGGAGTGGGGAAACAAATCTAGTTCACCAGATTAGCCTCATGTGGAGGAGTGGGGAATCAAACCCGGTTCTCCAGATCAGACTCCACAGCTCCAAACCACCACTCTTAACCACTACACCATGCTGGAGTTTTCCTGTGTCCTCTCTGTTCCTGGAGTCATTCTGACCCCCTGAAAGATTGTTCATGGGATCCATGCAAAGAAACAGCCATGCAGCTTGGTAGATTGGAGTGAAGAGGGACAAGGGAATGAAATGGACCTCTTTCCTCACAACAGCTGCACTCATGGAGGAGGAAGGAGGAGAAATTGCATCCCTTTGTCCCTCCTCACTCCAGCTTAATCTTCTATGTAGATCCTATGAACCTAGGAATGATCTTTCCAGGACTCAGAAGAGGCTCTGAGAACAGAGATCAATACAGGAAAACTCCATGCTCTATTCACGGAGTGATAGGATACAAATCACTGTGATGTAATTTTCTAGAAGTTTTTAAGGAGAAGAGTTGGAGTTGGATTTTATACCCTGTTTTCTCTACCTTTAAGAAGTCCCAAAGTGGCCTACAATCGCCTTCCCTTCCTCTCCCCACAACAGACACCTTGTGAGGTAGATCGGGTTGAGAGAGTTCTGAAAGAACCATGACAGGCCCAAGGTCATCCAGCAGGCTTCATGTGAAGGAATGGGGAAACCAACCTGGTTCACCAGATTAGAGTCCACCGCTCATGTGGAGGAGTGGAGAATAAAGCAGGCACCTGGTTGGCCACTGTGTGAACAGTGGGGAGCCCCATGGCGCAGAGTGTTAAGCTGCAGTGTTGCAGTCAAAAGCTCTGCTCACGACCTGAGTTCAATCCCGAAGGAAATCGGTTTCAGGTAGCCGGCTCAAGGTTGACTCAGCCTTCCATCCTTCCAACGTCGGTCAAATGAGTACCCAGCTTGCTGGGGGTAAAGTGTAGACAACTGGGGAAGGCAATGGCAAACCACCCCACAAACATAGTCTGCCTAGAAAACTTCGGGTTGTGACATCTCCCCATGGGTCAGGAATGACCCGGTGCTTGCACAGGGAACCTTTACCTTTTTTTAATGGGATTCTCAGAGTTACAGTATATTGTCCCAGATTGACTGGGGATATATTAGAAGACAAGTTAGAAAACAAGTGGACAGAAAAGTGTCCACGTTTCAGGTTCAAGCCATCATGAGTTTAAAGGCATAAGACTAATAAAATAGTTGATAGCCAAAGGAGAAGGGAAAGCCATGACAGAGAACTGAAAGCCCTCAATTTCTTTGATACCAGTGGACTAAAGTATCACAAAAAATGTGCTTTTCAAAATCCTCTGGTCTTCCTAAGGAAAATATTACAAGAAATTTGAAACAATAGAAATAGAATGGTCCCCCACACCCTTCCATCTTTCCCTTCCTCAGCAGCATCTTGCAGTACCTGAAAAGCTGCTGTTGGGGGGTTGGGTTGGGCTTGTAGATGAAAATCCATGGGGTCCAGCAGGCTACAGTGAGGAGCAAAGTTGGCAAAGATTGCCCCTCCGCCTTTCCCATCTGCAGGACGTCAGCTGGATACATTCCAAATCCTGCTCAAGGCTTTGTGTGTGTGTAAAGTGCCGTCAAGTCACAGCCAACTTATGGCGATCCCTTTTGGGGGTTTTCATGGCAAGAGACAAACAGAGGTGGTTTGCCAGTGCCTTCCTCTGCACAGCAACCCGGGTATTCCTTGGTGGTTAGGGCTGTCAAAAAAAAAAAATTCGGTACAGTTCGGATTTGGCCGAATTTGACCCTTGTGGGTTCGGTACGTGCCGAAGTCCGAACTCCCCCGCTTCGGATCCCCGGTAATTCGGGGGGATCCGGAGTTCGGGGGAAAATTCGGCCGAAGCGCGCCTTCAGGGATTCCCAGCTGGGAGGCGCAGATCAGTTTAAAGGGCAGCCCGCCCCCCTTCAGCGGGCTCCCTGGAGAGGAGCGGGCTGTCATTTAAACTCATCTGCGCCTCCCAGCTGGGAGTTTAATTCAGATGGGTTTAAAGGGCAGCCCGCCCCCCTTCAGCGGAGCCCGCTGAAGGGGGGCGGGCTGCCCTTTAAACTCATCTGAGCCTCCCAGCTGGGAGGCGCAGATGAGTTTAAATGACAGCCCGCGCCTCTCCAGCGGAGCCCGCTGGAGAGGCGCGGCTGTCGTTTAAACTCATCTGCGCCTCCCGGCCGGGAGGCACAAATGAGTTTAAAGGGCAGCCCGCCCCCCTTCAGCGGGCTCCGCTGGAGAGGCTCGGGCTGCCCTTTAAACTGATCTGAGCCTCCCAGCTGGGAGGCGCAGGTCAGTTTAAAGGGCAGCCCGTGCCTCTCCAGCGGAGCCCGCTGAAGGGGGGCGGGCTGCCCTTTAAACTGACCTGCGCCTCCCAGCTGGGAGGCTCAGATCAGTTTAAAGGGCAGCCCACGCCTTTCAGCAGGCTCCCCTGAAGGGGGGCCGAATTGGCCGAATTTATTCGCGAACTCCCGAACTCGCTGAATTCGGCCCCCCCGGTTGCCCGCCAGTTTTGTGTTCGGATCCGTCCGAACAGAAAATCACCGAATCAGGGGAAATTCGGTTGATTTTCAGTTCGGACCGAACCGAATTGACAGCCCTATTGGTGGTCTCCCATCCAAATACTAACCAGGGCTGACCCTGCTTAGCTTCTGAGGAGATCAGACTAGCCTGGGCCATCCAGGTCAGGTCAGCTAAAGCACAGGTCAGGTCAGCTAAAGCACAAGGCTTTAGCTGAAGAAAATTATTTATATAAGGTGAAATATGACAGGTGCCCACATTCGTTTTGTGTACTGAACTGGTTTTCTCTGTGTATTTCTCTGTCTCCTTGGTGGTGGTGGTGGAAAGTGCCATCAGGTTGCAGATGACTTATGACAACCCTGTAGGGTTTTCAAAGGAAGAGAGGCTCAGAGGTGGTTTGCCATTGCCTGGCTCTGTGTCACAAACCTGGACTTCTTCAGTGGTCTCCCATCAAAGTACTAACTGGGGCTGGCCTTGCTTAGCTTCCAAGATCTGACAAGATCAGGCTAGCCTGGGCTATCCAGGTCAGAGCTAAAAATCACAAGTAGGGTTGTGCAAAAAAAAAAATCAGTAAATTTTGGTAAAGTGGTTATTTTTTAGTTGGAGTGTATATCCTTCCAGTTAGGACTGGGTGAGGCCCATCTTTTAAAGTGTAGACCAGGTCACTGTCAGTTGGTCAGACCAAGTTGGCTCCGATTACATGACCCCGACCCGCTTTTCAGACAGCAAGGCTGGATCCATGAAATGCTGGATCATGGTAGTAATTCCTGGGGATGGATTCCAACATTCCAGGAGCAATCTTCGTAATTCTTAGTGGAGCTCTTTATACTCCCAGGACTTTGAAATCTACTCCTTAAATGTATCCCCACTAACTGTTTTCAACTGCATCCCTCAAAAAAAATGTTTAGGTTTAGTGGCTCCCTTGGCTATGCTAGTGTAAGCTGACATGGGAAGTGCTAGGCTGGCATGTGTGTGTGTCAAGTGCCGTCAAGTCGCAGCCGACTTATGGCGACCCCTTTTTGGGGTTTTCATGGCAAGAGACTAACAGAGGTGGTTTGCCAGTGTGTAAGCTCTAGTCCTGCGGCAAACCCATAAACAGATTCCAGCAGACGGCAAGTCCATGAAAGCAGTTTTATTGGTTAGAATCGACAGGTTTCAGAAGCCATATTCAAAAGGACACTAGTAAGGGGCAAAGGCAAGGTACATGGCATATATGGAAAAACAAAAGGAGATAACTGGTAACCCAGGCAACCCCCCTCCCAGAGGCAGGGAGGAGTACTTGGCGATTCCCACAGAATGGGAATCTATGAAGACTAAACACAGGGCATAGACTGGCGTTGGACAGAATAGCACAACAGCACCTGGAAGCAGCACAACCGCACTACTTCATACCATCCTCTTGGCCTGCTCCTGACATTCTGCCCCCCCAAAGACCCCCCCCCACCTTCCCACCTTGGGTTTGTGAGGGTAGGCTGCATGGAATTCTTGTACTAAGCAGGGGACGGAGACATCACAGGTGAGCACCCATTCATCCTGGGCGGGACTAAAATGTTTCCAGCAGACCAGGTACTGAAGGGTACCGTAGCGAATGCGAGAATCCAGTATTTTAGCTACTTCAAAAAACCCCACCATTTCAGGCACTTTGGGTTGTGGTTCAGGATGCCATTTTTGGGAAGGAACATACGGTTTTAAAAGACTGACATGGAACACAGGATGGATTCTCCGTAGGGACTTGGGCAAGGAGAGTTTCACAGCCACTGGATTAATAATCCGGGAAATGGGGAATGGACCCACATACTCAGCACTGAGTTTATCACACAGGCTGGTGGATCATAGGTTCTTGGGGGACAGATAGACGAGGTCCCCCACTTTGCATTCCATACTGGAGCGATGTTTGTCAGCCTGAGCCTTGTAATGTTGTTTGGCTCGCTCTAGATTTTTAACCAGCCATGGCCAGGTAGTTTGAATGGAACATACCCATCCATCCACGTCAGCTCCCCCCTCTTCCTCAGAAACATCAACATGACCAGCGGGTCCAAACTCTTTACCATGGACAACCTGGAAAGGGCTGAACCCTGTGGATTGGTGAACCTCATTATTATAGGCATATTCAGCAAAAGGCAATGTCTACCCAATCATCCTGATGGTAATTAACATAACAACGTAAATAGCATTCTAACACCACATTCACCCGTTCAGTTTGTCCATCCGTTTGGGGATGGAAGGCACTAGACAGTCCTTGTTCTACTCCGATCAACCTGAGAAAAGCCTTCCAAAATTTGGCCATGAAATTTGAACCTCTGTCCGTGACTATTTTGCGTGGAAAGGAATGGAGACGGAAGACATGTGACACAAAGAGGTGGGCCAATTTTGGGGTGGAAGGGATACCTGCACAGGGTACAAGATGCACCTGTTTCGAAAACAAATCAGTAATCACCCAAAGAACTGTCTTTCCCCCACTAGGGGTAGGTCCGTCATGAAGTCCATTGCAATTACTTCCCATGGTTTCGAGGGAGTCTCTAATGGTTGTAAAAGTCTGGGCGGCTTACCCTGAGATTGTTTGGCTGCTGCATATATGGGGCAACTGTGGATGAAGGAGTCCACATCTGACCGCATGCCAGCCCACCAAAATTGTCTCAGTAGCAAATGCAATGTCTTGAGAAATCCGAAATGTCGGGCGGTCTTGGCGCCATGAACCAAACCCAAAACCACCCCCCGCAACACTTTTGGAACATACAATTTAGAATCTTTGTACCAAAACCCCCCGCGTTTAATTAGAGTAGCTGGAAGGGTCTGCGAGGACAGTTCCGCTTGACAACTGTGAAGGAGAGTCTCCTTAAAGGAATCAGACAGCCCTTCCACCCCCTCCGAAGAGGAGTCGGCGGGCAGCTTGACCGGGGACGGAGCTGACGCAGGTGCAGGGAGCGACTGAACGGGGCGCTTGGGGCCCCGCACCTTGGGAACTGTGGCTATCAGTTGCTCAGGGGGAGGAGGAAGTGAGGCAGGCGGTTCTGCCGGCTCAGCAGGGCGTGGGGCTTCCCCCTCCATCGAAAGCGGTGGCGGGGGGGATCGGGTCCGAGAACGGGTTTGTACGGCCAAAGTGGGCAACAGACCTCGTTGGGCAGGGGTGAAAAGCGACTCTGTGATCAACCTTGGTGGGATATTGGGGAAGTCTGGATAAAGCATCAGCCAGAAGGTTTTGCTTCCCTGGTACATATTTTAGGATGAATCAAAATTGGGCAAAGAAGTCCACCCAGTGTACGTGCTTTGGGGATAGCTTGCAAGACCCTTTTAGGGCCTCCAGGTTTTTGTGATTGGACCATACTTCAAAGGGCACCTTCGAACCTTCTAAAAATTGCCTCCACACTGTCAGGGCATGCTTTACTGCAACGGCTTCCTTTTCCCAAACAGCCCAATTGAGTTCAGATTGAGTGAACTTTTTAGAAAAATAAGCGCACGGATGCAGGTGCCCATCCTCCCCCCGCTGCAGAAGCGCACCCCCCATCGCTACATCAGAAGCGTCTACATGCACTATGAATGGTTGGCTGCAGTCCGGGTGCTGCAAAACAGGATCGGATGTAAAAAGCTGTTTAAGACTATCGAAGGTGGCTTGACACTGGGGGATCCACTCCACCCAGGTGTTGGGTAAGGTGGCTGTATTCCCCTTTCTTTTAGTCTTAAGGAGGTTCGTGATGGGTAGCGCAATCTGAGCGAAATGTGGAAGGAACGCCCTGTAAAAATTTGCGAACCCGAGAAATCTTTGGACCTTTTTATGAGCACTGCTTGCACCTTTTCAGGATCCATAGTTAGTCCCTGGTGTGAGATAATATATCCTAGGAAAGTCAATTGCTTTTTATGGAACTCGCATTTAGACACTTTAGCATACAGCTGATTGTCTCTGAGACGTTGCAACACCTCTCGAACCAAGGCACATGCTCATCCATGGTTTTAGAGTAAATGAGAATATCATCTAAATAAACCACAACTCCTTTGAATAGTAGATCATGGAGGATCTCATTAATGAATTGCATGAAGACTCCCGGGGCCCCTTTTAATCCAAAAGGCATCACCATAAATTCAAACATCCCAAAGCAACTGGAAAAGGCTGTCAGAGATTCATCTCCCTCCCGGATTCTGACTCTGTAATAAGCCTCGATTAAGTCCAATTTGGTGAAAATGTGTCCCTCCTTCAATTGTCCCAAGAGATCAGAAATGAGGGGGATGGGATAAGCATTCATTTGAGTAACAGCATTGAGTTTCTGAAAGTCAATACCCAAATGCAAATCTCCTGTTTTCTTACACACGAAGAAAGCCGGTGCCGAATAGGGTGCTGTGGAGGGTCGGATGAAACTGCGAGCTAAGTTCTTGTCTAAGAATTCGCGGAACACCGTCCGTTCCGTAGGACTCATTGGATAAATTTTACTTTTGGGCAGTTTTCCATCCCCCACCACTTCAATAGTACAGTCTGTCTGGCGGTGGGGGGGTAACACATCACACTCCTGCACATTAAACACGTCTGTAAAGTCCTGATATTCGGGCGGCACTTGGGTTGGACTGGAGGTGTCTGAGGCCAGAGCAGGAGTTGGTTTGATTACGGTTTTAACGGCCACTTCTTATTGGTGGAACTCACACAGCGGGCTATTGAACATTAAAGTCCCAGCTTCCCAGTCTATGGTGGGACTGTGTCCTTTGAGCCAATTTGCTCCTAACACCACAGCATAATGAACATTGGGTACAATTGTAAAGTTGATTTGTTCCCAGTGGTGGCCAATTCCCATCACCACTCCATCAGTGCAAAGGTCGACTGCCCCCCCTGAAATCACTGCCATCCATTTGAGCAAATTGAACAGGTGCCAGCAAAGGGACTGATTTCACCTGGAGCGCCTTAAAAGTGGTTTCGTTAATTAACGAGCGGGCACACCCAGAGTCTATTAGGGCCTTAACTTGTAATTGAGGATCTTTTCTATAATGTCGTAATATTACATCTACATATACAGTCTCTTCTACTTCACTCACTATGACAGGAGCCTCGGGTTTCGCAGGAACACCTGCAGAGGTCTGCGGTATCGCTCCTTCCACCGCAGACCCAGTCCGTTTTTTGGCTGTTCGAGGGGAGACTCCAAGTTAAGAGCTGGGGAGTTCCAGTGGTCACCCTCCTCTGAAGAAGCAGAGCTGCCCGCCCCAGGAGTAGTAACTGTAATCCTGGACCCCGACAGGTCCGCTGGCGAAAGGTCCGTTGTCATTTCTCTGACGTGCAGAGCTGGGGGCACTTTTCGTCTTGGAGCGATGCTCCGCTGGGCTGCGGTGCCCCTTCCTCAAGAGTGTCCTCTTCCGCGAGAAGTCACCTCTGGTTGGGGAGTGGGACTCAGCAGTCCCGAACGTGATGGACATGTGGCAGCGAAGTCACCCATGGCACCGCAAACAAGACAGGCTCCCCTTTGAAACCACAATGCTTGGTCTTGCGGAGATAGAGCCGGCCTCCGCGGGGCCTGAGGAGCGGCAGATTCAGGAGGGTTTCTCTGGCTTCCCCCCTCCCTGGCCTGCCGTCAGGCGAGGGAAATAAACTGACGGCGGCTTCCCACTTCCTCCGCCAGCAAAATCCATTCTTCCAAGGTGGCTAGGTCTCGCTGCATGTATGCCCAGTTTAGAATCTCAGGATGCAATGCTGCTCGGAAGTAATGCACCCTAGTAGCTTCCGTCCAATCCACTATTTTATTAGTGAGTCTTTGGAACTCATCCACAAACTCTTGGACAGAGGAGGATCCTTGACAGAGCTGTAGGAGGGCCGCTTTGGCCTTCTCCCCTTGAAACGGATCCTCGAAATGTCTCTTTAATGCTCGCATGAATTCATTAAGCGACTGTATGGAGTGGGCCCGGGTATCAAACTGGAGGACCATCCATTCTGCAGCCTTTCCAGCCAAAAGTGAGGAAACAAACCTTTCTCGGCTGTCTTCTGTGGGAAAGGTATGCTCCTGTTATCTCATGTAACTGTCCACTTGGTGTAGAAAACAGGGCAACACATCCGCGGAGCCATCAAATGTCACTCGCAAATGGGGTTGCTTCCACTGCACGACCGGGACCACAGGGGGTGATGCCGGTGGTTGCCCAGGGGCCGGCTGCCCGGGAGCCAGTTGTACCGGAGCCGGCTGCCCTGGAGGCGGTTGCACCAGGGCCGGCTGTCCCGGAGGCGGTTGCACCGGAGGTTGCCCTGGAGCTGGCTGTAGCGGAGGCTGCTGGCCAGAGGGTTGTTGGCCTGGGACCGGTGCCTGCGCAGGCGCCGCTTGAGCTTGCTGTAGGCGACCATACTCATTCATCAACACGTCCATTTGGTCCTGCATACGGGCCATACGATCCAACAGCTCTCGGTTTTGAAATCTCAAGGCATGGATCTCCTCCTCAGCCCCCCCAGTCCGTCGGGCTTGGCTGACTCGGTAGTTTGTATTCCAGTCGCCCTCCTCTGCATACAAGTCCACCTCCTCCAAATATTCTTGCACATCAGGAGCAAAGGTGAGCCGTTGCCGGTGAGCTACCTCCCGGGGCAGGCCAGGTTCCTGGGAGCCCGGAGAGAACAAGGGGAAAGACCAGTCCAGTCCCCCGTTAACTTTCGACCCCGCTCCAGTCTCTGCTGTCGCTCGCGCCCGAGCAGCAGCCGCATCCACCAACAGTTGCTCTTCCACCCACCTCTGGTCAGCGAGCGCTCGGTCCACCTCGAGTTTGGCGACCACAGCAGCCGTCACAATTGGTTCGGCCGCTTGTTCCAAGAGCATTAGGATCTCCTTGTGTTGGCCCAACAGCGGTTGGACCTGTTGAGCAAGATCCGCAGAGGATGTACCAAACTCAAGTTTTAGTACCTTCTCGACATCAGCCGCTGTTGCCGTGGTTGGCGGTAAGTCCATGAGGACAAGGACTGTCCTGGCGGCAGCGCTCTGTGCTTCCTGGCGGCATAGGGTGGGATCCGGAACAGTTTGCGGAACGTCTCCCTCCCGAGCCCCTGCCATTGGGAAACTTGAGCCCCTGGATTGGGGCCGCCAACTCCTGTTGCGCCCCGCGGAGCGTAAGCTCAGCCAATAACCGAGTTAGCAGAGCAAAGTCCTCTTGCGCTAACCGGGACTCCTCCAGCAAAGTATCCAGTCCCAAAAGGTCATTGTGGGCACGTAGATCAGCACCCTGAGTCCTCCAGGGGGTCGCCACTGCCAGGTGACGCCACTGATCAATCAGCCCAACCAGCCGGGTGGACTCCGCGTAAGTCCGCTGCGCCTCCTCCAAGACAGCACACAGAAAGTCGGGGTCCTCGGGGAGCTCGTCTGGCACCCCAAACTGAGGAGATGAGTGTCTAGGCAAACGCTCCAGGGCTCCAGCCAAGGTTAGCAAGTAAGAATACCACTAGTGTCCTAATGTAAGCTCTACCCCTGCGGCAAACCCATAAACAGATTCCAGCAGACGGCAAGTCCACGAAAGCAGTTTTATTGGTTAGAATCGACAGGTTTCAGAAGCCATATTCAAAAGGACACTAGTAAGGGGCAAAGGCAAGGTACATGGCATATATGGAAAAGCAAAAGGAGATAACTGGTAACCCAGGCAACCCTCCTCCCAGAGGCAGGAAGGAATACTTGGCGATTCCCACAGTATGGGAATCTATGAAGACTAAACATGGGGCATATACTGGCCTTGGACAGAATAGCACAACAGCACCTGGAAGCAGCACAACTGCACTACTGCATACCATCCTAATGGCCTGCTCCTGACACAGTGCCTTCCTCTGCACAGCAACCCTGGTATTCCTTAGTGGTCTCCCATCCAGATACTAACCAGGGCTGACCCTGCTTAGCTTCTGAGATCTGATGAGATCAGGCTAGCCTGGCATACTGGGGTGGGGTGGGGGGTAAACTTAGCTATATCGGCTTCAAAAGCAATCCTTTCACAAGTGGGGAATTGTTTGAAATCATATGTCAGAGTTATTGTGTGAGCAGTTGGATCATTTCCCTGGCTCTCTGAATCTCTGCGATTTGTGCTGTAAAGCTACTGCTGGCAATAAAGAACCCATGCCTATATGTTAATCAGGTTAAAGATGGCAGCTGTTGCACTTCAAGAGGATTTCAAGGAAGACAAAAGCAGAATACAGTGCCTGGCTGGTAGGACCGGGAGCAGAAACCTCAATTCCCTGTCACAGGTTGAAATCAATTGTGATGATTTAAAGTATTCTAGGGAATCATTGATATAATCAGCTTCAGGATGAACTGCGTGCCTTGAATAGCTCTCTTATTCCTTTACGCAGAAATCTTTAGCATGGAGGGTCATTTCTATCTGATGCTAATTGTATTAATAAAATTAACGTCTCCAGATTTTTTAGATGTTGAAGAGCAAACAGAAAAAAAACAGGAAAATATCAATCTTTTTCTGATGTGTTATGTTAGATCTTATGCTAGATCATGATTAGATGAAATCATATGGCACATAGTTTCCAGAATGTGTGAGTGTGAAGTGCTGTCAAGTCACAGTTAAAATGGTGACCCCTGCAAGGGGCTTTCAAGGCCAGTGAGAAGCAGAGGGGGTTTGCCATTGCCTTCCTCTGCAGAGTCTTCCTTGGTGGTCCCCCTACCAAGTACCGACCCTGCTTTGCTTCCAAGATCTTACAAGATTGAGCTATACCATGCTGCCTTCCCTCTCTAGTTTACAGAATACGTGTTGTAAAATGATGCCCTGACCAAGGATGTTGACCTTTAGGATAAAAAATAAACGAGAAAACAAAATCAAAGACTTTCTATCAAAACCTCTCTACAGTGTCCCTAAAAAAACGCTGATGTATGTCGATGCCCCCTGATACAATGACTAATTCACAGTGTTTCCAGCATCAAGACACCCACGGTGCACTTTCAGCTGGGCTACATCCACCAGGGAGTCTTGTATAACTGTCATGCATTTTTTTGGGCGTGCGCAGAGTGGTGGCTTGCACCCAATAATTTTCCCCCTCACATTCAAATCCCATTTTTATGTAACTGGTACAAATTATTTTGACATCAATTTTATTCCCCAAAGCATTAAACAAAGCTTTTAAATCTGGGGGGACCCAGATCTGCAAGAGAAGTCATATGCTTTCTGTGGATCTACACGGACATGTGTCACATAAATGAGCACTTCGATTGGTGGTTGTCTCAAATCCATCACCTTGAAGAACTAAGCAGAGGACTGTGAACCATATTACTTTCCCCCAGCAACAGATATTAACTAGAACTGCAATGTAAAAAGTCAGTGAGGGCCTCTTAAGTGACTCTTTTTGCTTGCACAATGGACCACGGCTTCTGAGCATATGTCCTGGAGATGGAACAGATGCTGACCTCAGTGTGATCATATCTGGTTTTCTATCCTTTTCCTGACATTGGTCCCACAACAGTTTTTTCCATCCATGTTAGAAAAAGGAACAAGTGATGTGGCCCTATGGACAGATGTCATGTTTGAGTTTGTGCATGCACGAACAGTGAATCTCTTCTGCAGCCTATATTTTCCTTCCCTCAGAGGCATGAAATATATATTTAAGATGACATGTTTAGCAAGAAGGGAAATAGACTAGTCCCCTATAACTAGGGTCACCAACCTCCAGGTACTAGCTGGTGATCTCCTGCTATTACAACTGATCTCCAGCCAATAGAGATCAGTTCACCTGGAGAAAATGCCCACCTCGGCAATTGGACTCTATGGCATTGAAGTCCCTCCCCACCCCAAATCCCGCCCTCCTCAAAAACCTCCTACCAGTGGCAAAGAGGGACCTGGCAACCCTACCTATATCCTTAAAACTTGAAATCCTCTTCAAGTACAACTGCTATCTTCAACCTGATTAACATATAGGCATGGGTAAAGCAATAGCTTTACAGCACAAATCACAGAGATTCAGAGAGCCAGGGAAATGATTCAATATGTATTTGTATTTGACTTTTAAAACTTTTTCTAAACCCAGGGTCTAATCTCAGACAGGACTTGAATTCTCTTGGCTTCTGTGTATGGTTTGGAGAATGGAAGGCAAGGGTACCAATGGTATATAGTGGAATGGTAGAGCCCTTGATTGTTCAACTTCCTGTATGCATGCACACATTTCAGATTTAATCCCCATGCAACACATTTCTAGAAGATGTATATCGGTAAGGGGATGGATGCATCTTTACTCTTTCCCTAATGCCTTCATCTCAACCTCTCCTTTACCTATTGTAACTGCCCATTTTCTTTGTTTACTATGGCTGTCCTCCCATCCCTGCTTTCATGACCTAGAAAGAGAAGTTGTTTTTTATATGCCAACTTGCTCTACTACTTAAGGAAGAATCAAACCAGCTTACAATCTCCTTCCCTTCCCCTCCCCACAACAGACACCCTGTGAAGTAGGTGTCATGACATATGCCATGCACCCAAATGATCCATTGCCCTACTCATTGTTTCCTATGCATCTGTCTGGAGCCCATGAGGAACTACTAGAGTCCTGCCACAAAGGGCAGCTACAGCTGGATTGGGGCCAATATGTGAAAACATAGTGCGTGTTGATTTTTTTCCCCAAATTAAACAACGATATGTTATTTCCTATTTCAATATTAAGCCTTCTCGTTTCATAGATTCTGTCATTCCATACAGTACAAATTCAATAGAGCTCACCATCATTCGGAATAGAGCTCTCGTGCACATTTGAAATCTCAATTGGTTTGTCATAAATTCTGTGCTTAACTTTTCAAACTTGCTGTAAGTGAATTTTCCATCTCCATATGGATATATTGTGGTTTCTCAAATAAGCTTTCCCCCCCTCCAAATGGTTACTGTAGTTGAATACATGGGCAATTATTTTCAAACAGCTGGAAACTTTTAAAGACTTTTTCTTCCCATGTAAGATTTTACTGGCTAACTCTTCTTTAATGATGGATTGTGTAGACTACCTACCTCTCTGATCTCTTCTTTGTTCGTAGTTAACTGTGAAAAGGTATGCAACATGAACTACGCAACTAGCAGGTTCCTTGCAGGAGTTTCCCTGTTTGGCAAATTATTTGCCTTTGTTGCATTCATTTTTGTTTATAAAATACTAATTACCTCTTTTATTGTTTGAAGAGATTAAAAGTTAATAGGAGAAACTAAATAAACAGAATGCCATTCTGCACAAACTATATACGCTGGTAATTAATTTCTGGCCTCCTCTGAGCTAATTAACTCATATAAAGAAATGAAGTTAATGAACCATAATTCTAGTCATACAAGTGTAGATACAAGCAGTTTGACTTAATGAATTAATAAGATATTTCCTTTCTAGGGGTTTTTCAATTGCACTCCTAGTCTGTAGGGCCCTTTAATGTGTCTTTTCTGGTTAAAATATTTAATAAATATTAGGGCAACCTGGAGATGAGATTTTTCTCACACGGGAAACCTGGCTTCTAGGCCGAGTCTTAAGATTTTCAACGTAGTCAAGTTGATGAGTAGAAAAGAGCAAGAGTCCAGTATCACCTTAAAGACTAACAAAAATATTTTCTGGCAGGGTATGAGCTTTCTGAAGAACGTATCTGAAGAAGTGAGCTGTGGCAGGATATGAGCTTTCGTGAGCCACAGCTCACTTCTTCAGATACCTTCTTCAGAAAGCTCATACCCTGCCAGAAAATATTTTTGTTAGTCTTTAAGGTGCTACTGGACTCTTGCTCTTTTCTACTACTGCAGACAGACTAACACGGCTACCCACTGTGAATTATCTTCAAGTTGATGAATCTGTGATCCACCACAGAGGTTATTTACCACCTTGCACGAGGAACGTATTTGGAAACCCAGGACTTAGAAAGTAACGGCTGCCTACAATGCTGTTCAGATTCTTTACGGGTGGGAGGAAGGCAAATGAAATGAAGTCGCATTTTGGTAGTACGCCTTCCATGGAGTGAAAGGATCAATCACCACTACAAAACGGTTGCCAGGCCCACTTCCGTCAACCTTTTCACCCTGAGTCTGCACTATTGGAGGAGCGTACTGTAATCAAAACTTGTAAAGGATTAAGTGCATGGGGGGGGGGGGGGACACAACTGTTCCCAAGGTTGGAGTCAGCTTACACTATTTCAGCATACATTCGGGAGACTTACAGTGCAGTCCTAGGCAGAGTTACGTTTAGGGTTGCCAACATCCAGGTACTAGCTGGAGATCTGCTATTACAGCTGATCTCCAGCAGATAGAGAACAGTTCACCTGGAGAAAATGGACACTTTGGCAATTGAACTCTACGACATTGAAATCCCTCCCTCCCCAAATCCCACCCTCCTCAGGCTCTGCCCCTAAAACCTCCCACTGTTGGCGAAGAGGGACCTGGCAACCCTAGTTATGTTCTATAAACCCGTAGACATAAATGGATTTAGATGAATATAACTCTGCCTAGGTTGCACTGTTACAGCTTAGAATCAAAGAATTGTAGAGTTGGAAGGGGCCATACAGTGCATCTAGTCCAACCCATGCTCAATGCAGGATCAGCCTAGAGCATCCCTGACAAGTGCTTGTCCAACTAGGGTTGCCAGGTCCCTCTTCGCCATGGTGGGAGGTTTTTGGGGCGGAGCCTAAGGAGGGCAGGGTTTGGGGAGGAGAGGGACTTCAACACCATAGAGTCCAATTGCCAAAGCAGCCATTTTCTCCAGGGGAACTGATCTCTATCAGCTGGAGATCAGTTGTAATACCAGGAGATCTCCAGCTGGTACCTGAAGGTTGGCAACCCTATGTCCAACCTCTGCTTAAAGACTGTCAGTGAGGGGGAGCTCACCACCTTCCTAGGTAGCTGATTCCACTGTCAAACAACTCTTACCTAATATCCAGCCGGTAACACTCCGCCCATAATTTAAACCCATTATTGCAAGTCCTATCCTCTGCTGCCAGCAGGAACAGCTCCCTGCCCTTCTGTAAGTGATAGCCCTTCAAATACTTAAAGAGAGCAATCATGTCCCCCCTCAACCTCCTCTTCTCCAGACTAAACATTCCCAACTCCCTCAGCCTTCCTCGTAGGGCTTCGTCTCCAGGCCCCTGATCATTGTCGTCGGTCTCCTCTGCACCCTCTCAATTCTGTCCACATCCTTTTTGAAGTGAGGCCTCCAGAACTGCATACAGCTTGGAGAGGGAGGTGGAAGCATTCCTATCCCTACTGTCTGAAGAATCTGTAGAGTCAAGACCCACAGGCAGCAAGTCTAGGAATGCCCCCCCGTCAACTTTTTTAGGCATTTTTCAGAATTAAGTTTATTAAACCTGAATTTTTTTTGAAAAATCTGGATGCGCACCCCTAAAAAAATATTAAATAAATAAAGCATAGTTGTTAGGAGTGGCAGACAGGTCTGGGAAACTCCTCTGCTGTCATACCTTTCACCAGCTAAATGTCATGGCTGAGGAGGCCTGGTGGAACATCTTCAGCAAATAGTTCATGGCAGCATCTATGGAAAGCTTAGGGCTATTTAGCTTGGAAAGAAGGGGGCTAAGGGGAGACATGATAGAGGTCTACAAAATTATGCATGGTTTGGAGAGAGTGGACAGGGAGAAGTTTTTCTCCCTCTCCCGTAATACTAGAACGCGGGGTCATCTGCTGAAGCTGGAGGGTGAGAGATTCAAAACAGATAAAAGGAAGTGTTTTTTCACACAACGCATAGTTAAATTGTGGAACTCCCTGCCCAAGGATGTGGTGATTGCTGCCAGCTTAGAAGCCTTTAAGAGGGGAGTGGACATGTTCATGGAGGAAAGGGGTATTCACGGCTACTAGTTAAACTGGATGCTAGTCATGCTGCATACCTATTCTCTCTAGTATCAGAGGAGCATGCCTATTATATTAGGTGCTTTGGAACACAGCCAGGATGGTGCTGCTGCAGTCGTCTTGTTTGGGGGCTTCCTAGAGGCGCTTGATTGGCCACTGTGTGAACAGACTGCTGGACTTGATGGGCCTCGGTCTGATCCAGCAGGGCCTTTCTTATGTTCTTATGTTCTTAAGTACTACCAAAGTATTTCGCCAAAGGAGGCCATTAGACAGGTCCTTCAACAGGCAGCATTGACAACAGCAACAGAATCCAGGCTTCCTTCATGGTCCATGGTCCCAGCTGTCAAAGCCAACTGCTAAGGAACTCTATCTGTGTGGTTCTTGATTAGATGCCAGAGAAAAGCAGGGAGAAAGAAAGACTACAAAATTTTTTAAATGTGCATTTAAATTATTAATCTTATGCAAAACCCCATTACGTTATTTACTGAAGTAATTTTTAATCTGTCTTTCTCCCACCATAAATTCAAATCAGATTACGATGAAAACATCAGTCCCGATCAGCATAATCAGCTCTGACCCACCTTATAAATATAGAAAGGGTCTTTGCTAACCAGGGTTTTTGATTGTGAGTTGATTGCGTTTGCCCCTTAATATGTGAGAAACGGGGGTTTAATAATGTTTAGTGCCTTGATACTGGCAGGGGAGAAGGGCCTAAACAAGCAAGAGGCTCGAAAACCCAGAGTACTGTCTAATTGTACCGACAATGCAACTCTGACGTACACGGCTGTGACTGGCCCCTGTGATCTTTCAGATGAAAATTTCTCTCATCCTATCATTTTTAAACATGTCATCAACCTAAGTGTCAGCAGCCTCCGTTACTGACCTTTGACCTTGAATTGTGACCAGGTGATCAATTTTATTTTTTCCTTCTGCCTGAAAACGTGGCTGATGCCGCCTCAGAAATGTATTTCATCTTGCTTCAGTACATTTCATTTATCAATCTCCATTATTTACTCAGATACTAAGAATACATCCTTTCTGGGTTATTTGCTTCTAACTGATGAGGTGGACATTCATAAACATCCAGCAGTCACAGAAAGTAAACAGCATCTGGCGGTTGAAAGAAGGTACATAAAATGACTTTTTTTTAGATTAAAGGACAAAAAAAGGTCTGTCTTATGAACATTACAGCATTTGTTATTACTGAGAGGAACAACTTTTTGGTGCCAGTGTGCAATCTAATTAAAAAAACAAGATTCCAATAAATTTGTTTCTTACCAATTGGTCAATACTTAAGAAAATGTAAGCATGATAAGACGTCATTTGAATAAAGGGATCAACACATCATAGAGAATTCTGCCTAAATCTAAATGTCAGTTGACTTTATTGAAGCCTTGACTCCATTTGGGTGGATATTCTGGGGCCCAATATCAATTAAACAGTCAAACATTTTCTACTTTTGAAGGTCACATGAGAGATGATTGAAGACCATGAGGTTTCACCATTCATGGGAAGAAATAGAGCAGGGGTGTCAAGCAAAAGGCCTGCAGGTGTGTGTGATTTGGCCCCTTGAGAGCTCTTATCCAGCCCTCGATCTGGGCTGGTAAGGCTGTCAAAAAAAAAAAAATTCGGTACAGTTCGGATTCGGCCGAATTTGGCCCTTGTGGGTTTGGTACGTGCCGAAGTCCGAACTCCCCCACTTTGGATCCGTTCAATTCGGCGGGAATTCAAAGTTCGGAAAAAAAATTCAGCCGAATAAAGTCATTAAAAACACAATCGCGCCTTTCCGCAGCTCTGGGGGGGGCATTTTTGGGGTTAGAGGTCCCAAACTTTTGGCAGAGCTTCATAGGACGTTTATTGAAAGACTCCCCAAGTTTTGTAAAGATTGGGTCGGGGGGGGGGCTGAGATATGGGCCCTGAAAGGGGTCCCCCCACCCTTAATGTGCATCTCTCAGCAGAGCTTGCCGCCCACGCACAAAGCTCCCAGCCCCGACAACAGCTGAGAAATTAGCAAAACAACTGCAAACACAACCTTGTTAAACAACACCTTTGCAACACACAACTGAAACCTCCCCCCTCAAACTAGGGAGTGAGAGACTTGAGGGGGAACACACACCCCAGGCAGAACCGACGAAAGCCCCCTTTGGCTTCCCCCCCACCCACAGAAACTGCTCCCTCCCCACACACACACAGACTCTGCTTTCTCCCCCACACACACACATACACAGGAGAAAAATTATAGATTAAAGCCCCCAACGGGGTCTTACTGTGGCTGTCTTCTGTTCCATCAAGAGGGGCTGAAGAGAGGACTTGTAATCCAAGATGATTCCAATCAGGCACGGAACGTTTTGCTCTGGAGAAGATGCACAGGATCTGATCCATTAATCCCAATAGGGAAAAGGGGAAAGGGGAAAGGGGAAAGCCCATATCTCGGGACCCCATGACCCAATGTTTACAAAACTTGGGGGGTATCTTAAGAACACTGGTCTGAAACTCCGCTCAAAGTTTGGGATCTGCACCCCCAAAAATGCGCCCCCTGCAGCCATGGAAAGAGAAAAGGGGGGAGGCGATATTTCTGCCCCCACTGAACCCATCTTTACAAAACTTGGGTAGTATATTAAGAATAATTCACTGAAGCTAATCTAAAAGTTTGGGGGCTATATCCCCAAAAAAGCACCCCCTGCAGCCACATAAATGGAAAAAGGGGGGAGGGAAAAGGGGGAGAGCCCATATCTCGAGACCCCCTGACCCAATGTTTACAAAACTTGGGGGGTATCTTAAGAACACTGGTCTGAAACTCTGCTCAAAGTTTGGGATCTGCACCCCCAAAAATGCGCCCCCTGCAGCCATGGAAAGAGAAAAGGGGGGAGGCGATATTTCTGCCCCCACTGAACCCATCTTTACAAAACTTGGGTAGTATCTTAAGAATAATTCACTGAAGCTATGCTAAAAGTTTGGGGGCTATATCCCCAAAAAAGCGCCTCCTGCAGCCACATAAATGGAAAAAGGGGGAGGGAAAAGGGGGAGAGCCCATATCTCGAGACCCCCTGACCCAATGTTTACAAAACTTGGGGGGTATCTTAAGAACACTGGTCTGAAACTCCGCTCAAAGTTTGGGATCTGTACCCCCAAAAATGCGCCCCCTGCAGCCATGGAAAGAAAAAGGGGGGAGCCCATATCTCGGGACCCCCTGACCCAATGTTTACAAAACTTGGGGGGTACCTTAAGAAGCTTCATCTGAAGCTCCAGTGAAAGTTTTGTGTCTGTACCCCAAAAAATACGCCCCCTGCAGCCACAGAAAGGAGCGAATGTGCACAAGCACCCCCCAACACACACACACGAGGATTTCGCTCTCTCTCTCTCTCCCTGGCCGGGCCACACATCAGCTGATTCCTCCAGTACTCAATCCTGACTGATTGGCCAGAGGAAGACCCAGCTTGCCCACCGATTGGCCAGGGGAGGAGAATGCTGCTTACTGACGGTTATGCTGCTTACTGATGGCCGAATTTGCCGAATTTATTCACGAACTCCCGAACTCGCTGAATTCGGTCCCCCCGGTTGCCCGTCAGTTTTGAGTTCGGTTCCTCCCGAACTAAAAACCACCGAATCAGGGGAAATTCGGCTGATTTTCAGTTCGGGCCGAACCGAATTGACAGCCCTAGTCCTACCTAGTGACTTTTATGTCACATCTGGTCCTCATAACAATTGCGTTCAACTCCCCTGAAATAGAGGGTTTGCACTTGGGAGGGGCTGTGGCTCAGTGGCAGAGCATCTGCTTGGCATGCAGAAGGTCCCAGGTTCAATCCCCGGCATCTCCAGTTAAAGGGACCAAGCAATAGGTGATGTGAAAGACCTCTGCCTGAGACCCTGTGTTCATGTGAACCTTACCTCCACTTCTGGAGGTGTCTGTACAATTATTGGTAATGGTGAATAGTACTGGTTAATAATGGTGAAACTGGAACCTGTCCCTGATCATCCAATCTGACTGTTCTGTTCCTTTGCAAACATAGAAGCCAAAGTCATATGCTACCTTTGCTTATGGAAATTTAATGCATTTGGTTTCTTTCATAGCAATTTGATAAGCAATTGAGATTTTCTTCTCCATTTAATCAATAAAATTGGTGATATCTAGTATTTAAATATACTGCCGACATCTGCGTGTGCAAGAAAATTCATTTCTCTTGGTGAATGTAATTAAATCAGGGCTGAAGCCCTAGAGGTTTGCATAAAATGTTTTTTTTATGAAAAAGGATTATTCATAATAAATCCTCCCAGTTTCAAATTGACCATCTGAGTGACATTACAAATCTTGGATTCATACAATAAGAAGCATGACAATCAAAACACCAATAAAGGAAGAGAGCAGGACCAGGCAATTCTGAACTTGAAATGGATCAGAATAATTTTTCACTATGCTGTGTCAGAAATACAAGCATGTCATAATATTGTGACAGACAGCTGGTCAGTAAGAGCTGTCAAGGACCTGTCAGATCAGTAGGATCTGAGCTGATGCAACAGGTTGCAATAGCCTGGAAGCAGCAGTGTAAACTGGGATAAACCAGATATGGCCAGAAGCATGATGTAACTCTGTGGGTGTAACAGCAGGTGGCCTGATAGATATCTGGATGTAGATATGTATTTAAGTGAGTAGCCTCTAGGGCTCATTGTTGGGATGTTATGCTGAAAAATAAGCCGGAGGCTATGCTGGAGAATATACTGAATGGAAGTGTATGCTGGATATTTTATACACTGTAAATAAACTAAGCACTTTTATAGTAGCTGAAGTCTGGTGGAGTGTTTTGGACCAACTGTTAAACCCGCTGTACTCCGCGATATGCTGTAGTAAGGATTTTGCAGGCCCAGGAATGTGAAAGAGCTTGGGATAGTGGCTGTACTTTGAATGTTATCATTCATGCATTCATTTGTTCCTTTTTTCGTTCATTCATTTGTTCATTCATTTATTTATCCCACCTTTTCCTCTACACACAGAAGGGGGAAAACCCTTTATAAAAGTATAAAATTAAAAAAGGGGAGAAATGCCCCATAGTGAACAGTGAGGCTGTGCCGCTGGAAAAGGTGGTGCAGCCCCGCCACCACTCAAGGGGGCATTCCTTGGGTCAAAGGGACTGTGGAAGTTGCCTAAAGGCAATTCCACCCCTGGTAATGCCCCCCATGCCAGCAGTGGGGGCCCGTGGCACCTGGACACTGGCATGTTTGCCCCCACACTGGTGAAGGTGCCACCTTATTCCATGATATGTTGGCTCCTATGCCAGCACGGGGTCACGCCAGTTCCCTTCAGGAATCGTTCTTAGGACCTAAGACGTATGATGACAATAAAAACAATACAAAACCATCTATTAAAATAATTAAACACATCATTAAAAACAGGTAATCCAAAGGTGATTCATGCTGCCCCATAAGCTTGTTTAAGTAGTATGGCCATACAGGTTAGCCCAGCATTTCTCAACCTTTTTATCCTTCCAGAACCATTGAAATAATATTCATGTCTCAGGGAACCCCTACATATGATTTACAAATTATTAGCCTATTCATCACTATTTCTCATGGAACCCCTAGCGATTTCTCACAGAACCCTAGGGTTCTGGGAAACCCTGGTTGAGAAACACTGGGTTAGCCAAAAGCCTCCAATAGGTGCCTGCCTTACCCCTTCTGGGGAGGCTGTTCCATAGCAGTGGGAGAGCAGCAGAAAAGACTGGGGCCCAGGCCAGAGCATATTCTCAAGAACAAATAGACTGCTCTGAGATGCCTGCTGTGAGGAACACAGTTGATGGCCAAATTCATAAACAGAAAAAAAGGTCTTTCAAGTGTGTAGATCCCAGGTCATGAAGGGCTTTACAGGTAAGCAGCAGCATCCTAAATTGGACCTAGAAAGTAATTGCCAACCAGTGAACACTTCAAGACTCGTGTAATGTGGTGCTAATTAGGGCTGTCAATTCGGCTATTTCCGAACTGGAAATCAGCCGAATCAGGAGCTGTGCAAAGAAATTTTCTATTCTACCCTATTGTGAGAAACAGCTTGTTAAACACCTCCTCCTTTGTGGCTTCACACTTTAGGCGTGGGAAGCACCTATGTTATCCAATGGTTTTTTTTTTTTTTTTGCACAGCTCCTAGGGGGGCATTTTTGCAGGAAGAGGTCCCGAATTTTCAGGGTAGCTTGGAGGGACTCTTCTTGCAAAAACCCCTAGGTTTGGTGAAGATTGGGTCAGGGGGTCCGAAGTTATGGGATCTGGAAGGTCTAACAGAATACCTGGACTTAATAGAACTCCCAAGCTTTAACTCCCTTCAGTAGTAGGGAGAACTACCCTATCAACAGTAGGGAGAACTGCCCAATTCAGTACAGACATCTTTCATTACATGGAAGAACAGAACAGTAAATAATACCTAAGAACCAGCAAGTATGAAAGAATATAGAAATTGAAGTTGGGGTTATGGAAAACTATTGATTTGGCCTTGGTCTCAGAATCTTTTCAGTTAGTATAACAAAGGTGGTTCACACTATCAATGGGTTATGGTGGCCATAGTCTTGAAATTGTACATGCATTGGCTTTTTTGTTGGTAGCTAGCCAAGCATCTCTAAGCACCATCTCACTTTCAGCAGTCAGTTAAAGTAGGCTGGGAATGGTGTCCATACAGCCCAGTCCTGTGATCGATAATCCCAAATATACTGATAATGTTTTGTGCGTACACCTGTTTTTTGAAAAATCAGGGTAGGTTTCCAGCAACTGACAAAGCCCGATGGCACAGAGTGGTAAGCACTGCAGTCAAAAGCTCTGCTCACGACCTGAGTTCGATCCCAACAGAAGTCGGTTTCAGCTAGCCAGCTCAAGGCTGACTCAGTCTTCCATCCTTCAGAGGTTGGCAAAATGAGTACCCGGCTTGCTGGGGGGTAGAGTGTAGGTGACTGGGGTAGGCAATGGCAAACCACCCCATAAACATAGTCTGCCCAGTAAACATCGGGATGTGGCATCACCCCATGGGTCAGTAATGACTTGGTGTTTGCACAGGGGACTACCTTTACCTTCCCCCCAACCCAGCAATTACCATGTGCCCAGTGGTTGTGTGAAATGGCACAGTGAAGCTAACACAACTAGAGAAAGGCTCAGGGAACTATGACACAGTACCTTATATATCCTGAGAAGGTCCATATCCCAGACAGGACTTAAAAATATTAGTCAAAGAATTTCCCTCATTTTTGAGGACGTAGGGCTGTGATGAAGACCCTCATGTAGTTTTGCAATGTGAGACGGTAAGCTGGCCAACAGAAGGCAGACAGATAAAACCTTCAGAACTGGTGAGAGGCTTTTCTACCCCTTTTCACAAGACTCTAGAAAGCCATTTGTTGCCATGCTAAAAATAAAGCAACAGTTCTGCCGTTTTAGTGATATAAATTAGTGACATAGTTTTAGTGAAATAAATTGCTGTTAGATTTAGTCACATAAACATATTAATGCTGAGATATAAATCACAGTGCCCCTCCGCAATTTTCATTATCTTCCGCTGAGGATTTACTCTGCCATAAATGAGATTCTATAGGAAATCCACCCACAGATAACAACTCCAAGTACAATAGCAAAAAGAATGCAAGGATTAACACTTACATTATTAGATCATTATATTTATATATTAATTGGCATGTGACATTTCTGGTATGTCGACCTTTTCCCACTTTTTTAGTTTATTAATAAATTGTGTTTGTTGCATTAATACACGGGCATTGCTGCAATCAATGATGCACAATTTCTTAAATTACAGAAAGAAAAACATTGAATTCGTAAGCAGATAAAAAAGGCTTAAATACATCATGATTAAACCATATGTCTTCTACAATCATCTCTTAAGTACTATAAGTCTTTACAGATGTACTGACCTCTTAGATTCCAGAGCACAAATGAATCTCATCCAACTGTGATATATTAATATTTGTCAATGTCTTCAGAATGAGACTTTCTTTTTCTAGTCCATGCCACTGCTTAGCTGAACATTAAAGATTGTGGTGCTGTATTGTTTTTTTGTTTTCTCTGGATTCACTCCTCTCAGGCCAATGGATTTCATTATGTAGTCACAGTTGTTTTAAAACATGTAATGCTTATTGTATTGTGATATGTATTTTTTCTGTCTTTTCTTTTTTTGACCTCAAAGGCCAAATTTGAACATATGCATACCCTGATGTAAACATATGTGCTCACAAACCAGTGCAGTGCTTTCAGGCTTTGTTTTGATTATGCATGCCTTTTCTGACCATCAGAGGTCACATCTGCTGAAGCTGGAGGGTGAGAGATTCAAAACAGATAAAAGGAAGTAGTTAAATTGTGGAACTCCCTGCCCCAGGATTTGGTGATGGCTGCCAACTTGGAAGGCTTTAAGAAGGGGGTGGACATTTTCATGGAGGATAGGACTATTTATTTATTTTACTAAATTTATATCTCGCCCTCCTCAGCTAAAGCTGGGCTCAAGACATTTTAAAACATGGCTACTATCTATGGCTACTGGTCATGATGCATACCTATTCTCTCCAGTATCAGAGGAGCAGGCCAATTATATTAGGTGCTTTGGAACACAGGCAGGATGCTGCTGCAGTTGTCTTGTATGTAGACTTCTTAGAGGCACCTGGTTGGCTACTGTGTGAACAAACTGCTGGACTTGATGGGCCTCGGTCAGATCCAGCATGGCTTTTCTTATGTTCTTATTATTTTCCTTTTCTTTTAATAGTGACATAAAGGCATGTCTGCACAATAAAGATCTGAGACAGAAAAATAAAATGTGAAGGACTCACTTTCCACACAAGTGGTGGTGGTAACAGTTGTGTTGTCGTCTTTCAGGGCTTCCTTGCTCCCTCCATAAAACAGCATTCAAAATGAATACTAGTCATGATGCATATCTATTCCGTACAGTGTCAGAGGAGCATGCCTATTATATTAGGTGCTGTGGAACACAGGCAGGGTAATGCTGCTGCAGCTGTCTTGTTTGTGGGCTTGCCAGAGGCACCTGGTTGGCCACTGTGTGAACAGAATGCTGGACTTGATGGGCTTTGGCCTGATCCAGCATGGCTTTTCTTATGTTCTTAAACAGACCTTCATCCACTGTGTTAATAGAGAAGGAATTAACAACCATTTAACAGTCTCAACCTGTCAAATTCCAGAGGGGTGGTTGTTTTACAGTATCATCCTAAACAGACCTTAACCTTTCTAAATCTACTGAAGTCAGTGGTTTAGAAGGGTGTATCTCCACTTGCATCACGTTGCACTGACACAGTCTGTTTTTCCGTATCAGCAAAGAAGAATCTTATTCAGTACATCTTCAATGCTAACAAGTTTATTGTGGCATGAGCTCCATCAACTAGAGGCATCTTTTATCAGATGCATAAAATAGTCACCTCTATACTCTGAATACAAAGAGGAGGAGGAGGAGAAGACTTTTGTAGTAAGCGTTGCCTATCAAGTGATTGCAAGACTCAGTCATTGTGGGCTGGGCATGACACTCACTTCTGTCTAACAAACAGCCACTGTGATAAATATGCATATAATGATCCCTAGTGAGATAAATCCTAAAGAAGGAAATTTCCTTTCTCTGGTGAGGTAGCCATCCTGAGGTCTTCCTGTGTCATTGACTACTATCAGATGTAGGTGGTACATGGGTAGTACTGAAGTGAAATTTTCTAGTTTATTCCTTTTGTCTTCCAGGTCTTCTGTCCTGCCATGATCAAACAAATTCTAATTCTTTTTGTAATGTATGGAAGAATCATTAACAATCACTACCTAAAAACTATCAGACAGGTTATATGGAAGTGTTAATTACATGTAACTTGATTGGATTTTACACCCAGTTTTATTGTATTCTGGATTATTTTGTGCTCTGGATAGAGCTGCAACTGGAAATACAAGCTCACAGTGTCAAATTTGCAAAATTCCAATTCAGCAGCTTCCAACTAGAGTCTCCTGTTGATTTTGTTGAGGATTTTTTGAGGTAACTGTAAGATCTACCAGAGAATATGCAGATGTTCTCCTGCTGTCAATGGCAGAAGGACATTATGGCAGACAATTACATATATCACATTAGAATATATGCGTGTGAATGAAACCTTAAGAGTGTATGTCTTACATCACCTGAATGACAACTTCACTTGGCTGTTGTCTCAAGGCCATTTCCTTGGAGAACTAAAGTGAGTACTTTGGATCAGCAGATTCCAATCAAAAGCCACCATTCTTGAGAAACAATGGGTCACCTAATACAAAGAGATAAACCCCAGTCCAACTCTGTCCCCCGAATGGACAACATAATTATGGGACCAAGGATACCATCAAGTCTCTTTTACCTGCCCATTTCCTAATGTTGTTTATACCATTATCTGCCAAGAATGCATTTCTGCCATGGTCAATACCATTTCTTTATGATTACACAGAGTCACATGTAGAGAACATAACCTGCCTATTAGAAGAATGTTCATCAGCATTGCATGTTCAAGTCATGGACCATGTAAAAGCGCATTTGTCACATGATATACATGCAGAAAACATGTCTTGTGGGAATAGAGTTGGCAACTCTGGGATGGGAAATTCATGGATATTTTGGGGGTTGAGCCTGGGGGATGGCAGGGTTTAGGGAGGGAGGGGAATAATACCATAGAGTCTCCCCTCCAAAGCAGCCATTTTCTCCAGGCTAACTGATCTCTGTAGTCTGGAGATCAGTTGTAATTCTGGGAGATCTCCAGGCCCTGCTTGGAAGTTGGCAATCCAATGTGTGAAGCAGGCCTCAAGCTATGACAGTAGACTGCAAATTTCTATAAAGCAGGCTTGCACATCTATATATAGGCAAATTGGTGGGCAATGGTATTGCAGTAACAAGTGGAAGGGGCAACCCACAAATGTTTCCCATAGCCTTGGCATGATTCCTATTCTAAGTGCTATTACAGTTAGATGAGAAGGAGAAGAAGAAGAGTTGTTTTTATATCCCACTTTTCTCTACCTTTAAGGAGTCTCAAAGCAGCTTACAATCACCTTCCCCCCCCCCCACAACAGGCACCTTATGAGGTAGGTGGGGCTGAGAGAGTTTGGAGAGAACTGTGACTAGCCCAAGGTCACCCAGCAGGCTTCATATGGAGGAGTGGGGGAACAAACCCTGTTCACCAGATTAGAGTCTGCTGCTCATGTGGAGGAGTGGGGAATTAAACCCGGTTCTCCACATTAGAGTCCACCACTCTTAACCACTACACCATGCTGGCTCCTAATTAGATGAGCTCTCACCAATCACAATTAGATGAGTTCTCACCAGTCCCAAGAATTCCTGAACTTAAGAAACCATCTAAAGCTGCTCATTAACCATCCAGTTCAACTTGCAGCTTGTTCACAAATTGCAGTCACTGGGGTCATATGGTAAACACACTGCTGATCGGTGTCCAAACAGCTTGAATGTGTTCAATTATGAAGAAAAAAAAAAAGATGACTCTGTGTACTGATTTGTCACAACTGCCTCTCCCTTGGCCACCACAGCTGCTACCACATCTGTCACTGCCTTCAACAGTTTAATGCAACAATATTAAAAGGGGGGAAATTGAGTTGAGTCCTACTGGTCAGGTGGTGTCTTACGGCACCTCGTGGTGGCATCACTAGGTGTTTGTTGATGTCTTCCAAGCTGCCCAGATCTGGGTAAATTCATGCAGGTGCATTCTCACACCGCCATACTGAAACAATAGTGTATTAATTAATTTGAAATATGGGCATAAAATATACATTTGGGGGGACATCCTAAAATAATCGGCATATTGTTGACCTTCCTCAATGAAGTTATAGGGAAGTACCACCGAGAATGAAGTCAGCTCTGTTTAGTGGCATGTTGGACAGTTTTTGGCATTCGAAAAACTAGCCACTTAGCATGCATCACACTCTTGTGCTGTTGTGCTGGCACCGGTTTCTTGTTTACTGATTTAAGCTAATTCAGCGACTTTATAACATGTCAGTTTTTTTCCAGAGGTTATAGAATGCATCCTTTTGGGAGACTTGCTCAGCCACTGATAATTAGCACATTAGCCCCTGGCTTCTTTCCTTTTTAGTTTCTCCAAAAGGGACAAAACCACCTGTTTCTACTAAAACATCTGCATGATTTATGTGGAATATGTACCTCTTACAAAGACACCCAGCAGTCATTTTCTAAACCAGTGCATTTTGTTTATTGTACCAGTATATATTGATATAGCTGAAAAATACAACCATATAACTAAAATAAGGACCTTGCTTGGCTACCCATTGTACATAAAATGTACTCAAAATTTCAATTTCTTGTGATATGGTTTAGGGAATATTCAAAATAATATACATGAAAATGCTACAAAAATAAGAATGGCAAGACCCCCACAATTTCCAAACACAATGAGCAGTTAAACTCTGCATAACTGAACTTTTCATTTACATGTGAGTTGAGTCCCTTCCACCTCACATTTGTTGTTCGAACTTTGGCTCAAATGCCATGCCAAGTTGCATTTCAGTGTGCAGAATCTGCTTGTGCTATGGAGTCTGTTGTGTCTGGGAAAACAAGTGACATTATTGGGGCTTATGGTTACTTTTGTACCTGTGCACTGGTGAACTAATTCTTTTTGATCATCAGAAAAGGCAGCATGTATCCCCCCTTCCCCTTGGTCATGGTCAGATCATTAAAGTAACTGACTTGTCTTGCACAGAATTACTCATGGTTCACTCCCTCTTTGGGCTTTTCTACACACTTGACTTACTCCTGATTTTCTTAGTAGTCAATCCACAAGCATTGGAATCAGTTTGGGCACAGTTCTTCTGCACAGTTCTTCTGCATTTTCACAGTTATGGAGTCAGTTTGTTTTCTTCTGCCCAGGCCCTCAGTAATGAGGATTTTTAGGGGAACGTGCTGTCATCATTAGTGATGTCATCGGTGGCATCACAGTACCTCCTAAAATATTGATATATTGTTGGAGCATTGTAACAATGGCCTTAGCAGATTCTCTGAATTCCCGGTTTTCATTAAAAAGGTAAATCTTTATCCTCTACCCTCATGGAGATATGCCTTTCCCCTTATATCTCTGCAAGGGAAGAGGCAAGAGACTAAGGTGTTTTATGCATGGTCACTTTAACCTCCTTTATTCCCCATTTCAGCCAGGATCAAATTTTTCAGTATGCACAATATCTCATTCGTTGGAAGCCCAACGCTGTTTCAGCGCAAAACAAACCCGGCTTTTCCCATTCCTCTTCTGGCCCAAATTAAACCGCTCATCCTGACTCATTCCGGAGTCACAGAGCGTGCATACTCCATTCTCGGGTTGAGCTTCCCCACACCATCACGCCCCACCCTTTTCCAACCCCCTTCTCAAAGCAGCATGCTGATGGTTAAACAGGGAAAAACAGAAGATTGGCTTCTCTCACAGCCAATCACAAAGCAGTGTGTAAAGAGGCGGGGATTCAAATGCCTCCTGCTTCCTGCTACCTCTGAGCTCTTTCTGAGAAAAAGAAAGGCTTTTTAAAAACGAGGCTTGGATTTCTCTCCCCCCCCCCACTTTCTTTCAGGTAGCTCTGTTTTTTGTTTTTTGTTCTTAAAATGCTTTTTTATGCGGCAGTTGGGTTTGGGGGGGAAGGAAGTCTTCTCTCACAGGGAGCACTGCGAAGTAAGCCAATTACAGAGCAGCATTTAAAGGGGTGGGACTTGATTTGAGCTTTGAAGACTGTTTTTCTGTATTCTTGGTTCGATTAGCACACAGTTTCACCCCTGATCATTCAAGCCAATGCATACAGTTTCCCCCAACCCAGGTTACTTTAATGTGCAATGAACCCAGGTCCAAGCAGGGAGATCCAACCCATGCATAAAAGACCTTACTTCTTTTAAAAAAATTAAAACTGGGAATTCAGAGAAACTGCTAAGCCTGTTGTTAAAATGCTCCACTTATACATAGATATTTAGTGCTGTTTACAAAACAAGAAAAATAAATCACTGGTCTCCAGGGGGAAGTGGGGAGAGGAAGTGGTTTGACCACAACAGTCCAATCATTGAACAGTGGGCTGGAGGTGGGTGAGAGTGGGCGGAACAAAAAAACAAGGAGGAACATTTGGCTCAAGGAAAAAGCTGACTGAAAATCGGCTTCCATAAAAACATTGGGGTAAAAAATGGGGGGAAATGGGGGGAAACAAAAAAAAAACTGAATAGAAAGCTAAAATCACAAAAATGTGTATGGAAATCAGGGGATGAACCAAAGCAGTACAGGGCCAGAACTGATGGGAAAAAACCCATGCGGAAAAGCATTTTCTGTGCAGTCGGCTATCTTGTTTAAATGATCTACAGGGGATACATTGCAGTGCAGAAGATGTAGTGGCTAGGGGTGGGGAAAATAAGACATCAGCAAAGCATTATGTAGTTGCACATGCATCATCATCTCCCCCCCCCACACACACACAATAATCAACCACATTTGAGATGTTCAGACCCAAACAGCATGTCGACCATTCACTTCTGGTGAACACAGCTTGCAAGCAGGCCCTCAACCCAACTAGCAGATGATCCAAAATCCTTGACTTAAAAGGGGAAGGAAGGAAAACTCATCCACAATTAGCAAAGGAAGGTAACCACTGAGGTTGGTGGTCTGCCTCTGAACCGTTGAACTATAATTTGTTTAGCAAGAGATCATTCTGGGAACACCGGTCCTTCTGAGACACTCGTCTGAAGCATCTTAAATATTCACCCACAGATTCTGAATATTAAAGCAAAGAGCTTTATTGTGGACCAGGTTAGGAGGCCGTCTAGAGGAATGCATTAACCTGCTGTACAAAACTAGCGTGGGTAAGCCCCTAACTTGTATAAAAGCTCTTCAGAAAACTGTATGCACTGCTTGACAATATTGATATTATAGACTTTTTTTTTTCCTTTTTGCACTTGAATGTGGATTCACTGACGAGCATTTCACTGCACAGGTCACTCGTGAAATCATAGCTGCTCTATTCCATTACACTTCTCAGCGTCCTTCCTGGATACGTAAATCCTTTGTTCTCCCGGCTGCCATTTTAATCAAGACCTGAACAGCCTCGCGCAGACCTGGTTGCCTTTGCTATCATTTTCAAATAAACAAACAATCCAACAAATCAATAAATAAAGATGAAGGAAACCCACCGGCCGGGCAAGAAACACAGCCGGGCGGAGGTTGCTCATCATTCTCCTCCCCTCCCCTTGACAAACCCTGCAACTCCATATCAAAGCAGATAACAAGAATTGCAGTGTAAAACTGCCTGACTTTTATTTCTGCCTTTCCGAGCGATTGGCTCCTTCACTAATAATCGGGATTTATTACTGGGCCCATCTGCTGCCTCTATAAGGTCAAAAGGTAAACCTCAGCCATCGCTGATGTCACCATCAAGGTAGCTGGTAGCAAATGGACCCTGACAAGTATACTTTTAAAAGAATATTGTGGCGAGAGGGCTGTGAGCATGAAAGTCAAGCCGATAAAGAAAATAAAGTCCAAAATACTAAAAAGATGTCAGGTTTTAACCCATTAATCCATGTGATGGAGTCCAGCTGTCAGTCTTCTATCTGAACAGCAGTCAAAAAGAAGAATAGGCTGCTACACCTAGTGAAATGTAATCAGGTCAATCTCAGCGGTGGGGTGTGTGTGAAATTTCCTACACATCACATTTTACTGTATTTTAACAACTGCCAGCTGCTGAACATAACCTAGAGGTTATGGGGCACTGCCCAGTACCTGCCATTTCTTGTTATGGTCCAGTGTTTCTGGAAGGATAGCCCATTTTATTTTATGTTTTTTTTTTTTTAAAGTCTCTTTTCCACTCTGTGCTTGGTGCCTTGTGCTAAGTTCATCTATCTCTGTGGCTAACTGCCCGTTTTCTCTGTGGAAGGGATCGCTTTCATCCTGACCCTTTTTGACCCATAATGCCTATGCTATTAAAGATCCTCGACAGCTCTTTCCATGTTTTTGAAACATGCTGCGTGTACTTCTGTAGAGGGGAGGCAGCTCAGGTTAAATTCACCAGACGATTTTGTAGGAATACTTTATCTCTAACTGGGCAGGAAACTCCTTTCCGGCTACATTTCCAGCTGAGACTAGAAAGTAAAAAGGGCAGAGAGCTTGATGCAAGATAGAGCCGACCCATTTTTTCCAGTGGAGATGGAGGATTTACCTCACAGTTTGAGAACAAATTAGAATCTGACAATGTGTCAACAAAGAATTACTTGCTTTGTCTCAGCTAATGTTTCAGAGAGGTTATCTATATCCATGCAGCAGCACTGCAAACAAGCAGCAGGTTGCTGACAGCTGATGTAAATAGCTACCATTCCTCTACTCTCAGGGTCATACATTACTAGCATCATTTTCTTCTTTCCATATCAAGCAGTTGGTGGGGTTAGTAATTTGTTGCACACACATACACACACACAGTGATTCCCCATCAACATGGACATAAGACAGGCTGTCTTGTTTTGTTTTTCATAGTCCAGCATTTGTTTCACACATGTTAAGTTCTCATTTCCTCTGCAAGTATTCCATCTCTAGAACAGACACTCTCTCTCTTCCTTCCTTCCTTCCTGGATGGTGTAGTGGTCAAGAGTGGTGGTTTGGAGTGGTGGACTCTAATCTGGAGAACCGGGTTTGATTCCCCACTCCTCCACATGAGCAGCAGATGCTAATCTGGTGAACCAGATTGGTTTCCCCACTCCTACACATGAAGCCAGCTGGGTGACCTTGGGCTAGTCACAGCTCTCTTAGAGCTCTCTCAGCCCCACTTACCTCACAGGGTGTCTGTTGTGGGAAGGGGAAGGGAAGGTGATTGTAAACCAGTTTGATTCTTCCTTAAGTGGGAGAGAAAGTTGGCATATAAAAACCAATTCTTCTGCTTTTTCTACTTCTTCTTCTTCTTCCTTCTTTTCTTCCTTTGGAATGGCTAGGAAACTATAATGCTCTTCCTTAAAAGTAATAGGCTAGATCCAATGATTCCCTTCTCCTAAGTAAGGGCTGTTCCTCTGGTGGATCTAACCCAATGCAATTACTATATAACCTGGATTGAAAGAGTGATTTCATGCCTAGTGTGATTTTTTTAACCTTTCCTTTAGGTAGCAGCCCTATACGCAATATCACAAATGACTTCTGATAGACTTCAAAGAGTGCTTGCCATGTGGCATAGTGCTGCTTGCCATACAGCATAGGGCTGCTAGTTGAGAAACACATGCCCAAACCAAGTATTCATCACATAAAAACCTTTATGTAGTGAAAATTCAAAGGTGACTCTATAAAACCTACTTTGACACTAAACCCATCAGCAATAGCATTGCCAACTGAGGGTTGGGAAATACCTGGAGATTATGCGGTTGGAAACTGAGGAGAGTAGGATTTGGGGAAGAGAGAGGAGGGACCTTAATGGGGTATAAAGCCATAGAGTCCACTTTCCAAAGAAGCCATTTTCTCCAGGTGAACCAGCTCTGTCACCTGGAGATCAGTTGTAACAGCAAGAGATCTCCAGCCACCACCTGGAAATTGGCAACCCTAATCAACTTGAGTCTGCATCTTTGAAAGCTATAAACTGCAAAGTTGCTCTAGTGCTCTATATTAATATTGCATTGATATAACACAGGAATATATAATGGCCATTAAGATGATGTTTGGTAGCCAATACCCAAGTTGAATGTTTCTTCTTGTTAGTTATGAAATTGCTTGTAGATTCTCCTTATATAGCCACCCAGTGTACAAACGGTACACACAGCTTCTAGATCCATGGTCAGGAGCTCCAAAGCTGCAGGAGTCTTGCAAAAAGCCTAAACACATGCCATACAACCCACTGAATGCAAAGAGTACCCCGCCTCCACTGGCCTTCTCCTCCACCACCCCCCCACCCCGTGGAACTACTGAATTAGTGTAAAGTGGTAGTCAGATGAACAGGGCTCATTAGACCTTGTTTGCCTGTTCGCCAGATCAGGGTTCACTGGCAATAAGGTAAAACTGCTGTAACAGAAGGGGAGTTCAGCCACTAAGTTATCAGCTGTCAAAGGGCAGGCAAAGCCAATCTGTGATAAGTTTATCACTTCCCAGCTTGACTCCCATGTTGCTAACTAGGGCTGTCGATC
Organism: Euleptes europaea; assembly: GCF_029931775.1. NCBI lineage: Eukaryota > Metazoa > Chordata > Lepidosauria > Squamata > Sphaerodactylidae > Euleptes > Euleptes europaea. Next base: position 67,826,660 of record NC_079319.1, read on the forward strand.
TTTTTTTTCTGGTATTTTTCGGGTTCAGGTTTATTGAACAAGAATTTTTTGGGAAAACCTGGATTTTCTGAAAATATTTGGGTCAATAAACCCGGACCCAAATAATACTGAAATAATTCGGCACAGATCCACGCTGCCAAGCCTGGCAGCATGGATCTAAACTAAGCCCCTGCCGCCCGCGTCCCTGGGACTCCCAGGACTCACTCTCTGTGATTGTTGTGCCAGTGGGTGATTACAGGTTGATTGCTGCCTGAAAGCTTGATTGTTACCATGTAAAGTGTAGTTGTTGTGATTGGAGCTTCATTTATACTTGCGGTGCTAGGGGCAAGGGCAGCTCTGAGACAGAAGTAGGAAGGGAAACAATAAACACAACTACACAAGAAACTGGGTAACAAAAAGGCCACAGTTTTATTGATTACAGCACATGGAGCACTGGCAAAGCATAGGGTATGGATCCAGGCATTGAGCAACCACCCCGTCAGTTGATGTAGCAATCCCCAACCCAAGTGATGGGGGAGCAACCGGAGTGGTGAACCAGTGGTTCCACTAGGACACTCTAAGTGGTCCCTTCTCCACCTGGGAGTAGAGCCACCCGACAGCCCCCGAGCTGGGCATCCATGGTAGGACATGGTAGGACACCACCCCAAGACCTCTTATGGGAGGAGGGAGAAGGCAAGCACTCGGGTGCATCTTCCCCAAATTGGATCCGGCCCAATGCCAAAACCGACTAAGCTGTGACAAAAAAGAGCAAAACAATAACACTGAACATAGGGAGGGACGGCCGGTCCACTGTAACTGGCAACAAGGCCAGGAGGTCAAATGAGAGGACCTTTTATGGAGAAAGGGAGTGGGGTGATGCCAGTGTGCCTGCGTCCTACTCCCCGCCCCCAGCCCCGGAGAAGCAGCTTGCTCCCCGCAGCAGTGAAAGAATGACCCAAGGGGCGGAGCGGAGTCGGCCTGGCCATGCAGTCAGCAGCGGAAGCAGCCAGGAAACACGTGCCCGGTTGGCGGCCCTTGTTTCCTTGCCAGAGCAGCGGCCCCAGAGTTGCAATGGGCAACCCACATAAGTCCTCACTGCATTCTTCACCTTTCTCTCCAATGGAGACCCAAAATGGCTTATATTGTTCCCTTCTTCTCCATTTTTTTCCTCATAACAACCGTGTGAGGTAGTTTAGGCTTAGAGTTTGTGAGTTTTGTTCTCATTAATAGTTCACGATGCAGAGAGATTTAATTTATCATCAAGGAGGTACACAGGGTTGCCAGGTCCCTGTTTGTCACTGGCAGGAGGTTTTTGGAGCTGAGCCTGAGGAGGGTGGGGTTTAGGGAGGGGAGGGACTTAAATTCAATTGTTATAGAATCCAATTGCCAAAGCGCCCATTTTCTCCAGATGATCTGATCTCTATTGGCTGGAGACCAGTTGTAACAGCAGGAGATCTCCAGCTATTACCTGGAGGTTGGTAACCCTAGAGGTACAGGATTAAAGAAAGCTGCACCTATAGCATTTTTGCATGGTATTTTTTTTTTGCAACTGTCCAAGGAAGATAGCAGAAGAAGATGGCAACCCCAAATCAGAGGAGAGCAAGACCGACAGTTTATTTAGCTCTTCTAGATCCCTACGTTTTTTCGCAATTTGCTTCGTCAGGGGATCTTCTGTAGAAATTCCTCAGCTCCCACTTTGAACAACTGAACAAATGCGCAGGGATCTAGGAGAGCTACATAAACTTTCAGCCTTGTTCCTTGCTCTCCTTTGTCTTCTGCCCACTGGCGCGGCCTTATTTTTCTCCTAACCCAAAAGCAGAGCAAACTTTAGCTTTCTGGGTAAACGAATTAAGAGATTACTGAATAGCGAACCAACCTCAAAATTATGCAGACCTTCAGCTGAAGTGCTCCTTCAACATAAAAGAGTGCTGTATTCACTGGCCAGGATTATCTTGTTTGTGCTCTTGCGGTGCACTGCAGTTGGATGTTTGTGCGCTGGGCTGTTATGAACAGTAAGCTGAACATGTTCAAGGGAGGCTGCTGAAGGCTGTTGAGTTTGTTCTCCTGCACTTTGTTGTTTAGCTGTAGTCCTTTGTTTTCTGCATTTCCTTCAAAGTGACACAACTAATAACTCTCCCCCTTGTCATCCGTTTCAGCAAAATGTGTAGCGGGGAAGTATTTCCACCACTATCCCTCCTTTGTGTGATTGCAGTACTGCTGAATTCTAATGAGACAATCCTTGGGCCATTTCCAAACAATCATTTTTCAAGTAATTTCCTCATGTACCAAACACCTGAACTGGGCTTTTTTGGATAACAGATGGATCAAGTTATTATGACTTCCAGCAAATATTTTGGCAGCATTAGTAGGGTTCTGTGCAAAATATGTATTGTCTCTTCCCTTTGATCTTTCATGAATATCTCTGAAGATGCTTTACTGGTGTACAATATACATGCCTGATTGATTTTATGCAGTGTTAAACATTTTAACGGAAACACTTCTTAGGTCCATCAACTTTGCAAATGACAATTCATTAGAATCACTCTATTTTTTAAACTATGTTCTGAAAAACCCACAGCAGATATTATGATTTGCCAAAAATGAGGTAGCTGACAGTTAACTGAAGATTTATATGGTTTGATTCTTTACATATATTCCTAGGCTATAAATTTCCCTCTTTCGACTTATCCCCTTCTGAGGGCAAAATCCTCAACATTTTAATAAAAAACCCCTCATTTTACACTATTTCTTTACATCTCTTCAACGATTTATTTGTATTTTATATCTTCTTTTCTATATAGGTTATAGGAATCGGCTAGGTTCTGCATGGGACACTTAAACCTATGCCTCCATTTTAATATCAGCAAAGATGAACCAAGAAGTCATCACCTTTGCAAAATGGGCCCGATTTTCAGGTACAGCACATCAGTAACATGACCATATTAGCTGCTTTCCATGTACTTTTTCTCACAGGGATTGATCAAACACTGATACAACAGGCCTAAAAACAAACTGCTAGATACGAAATGTAAGCTGAAGGAACAGGCAGCAAGAAATGAGCCAAAAATGTACAAATCAACTATGCTCCTCAGTGAACTCCAGGGGAAAAAATATTTTCAGGTATCAATATCCTATGAACCGTCGATTTAAAAAACTCCTTCAAATGCTGCCTATTTGTTGCTCAGCAAATATGAATGCAGAAATCTATTGGAAGGAAGCTTGCCAACCATAAAATATTATAAATGACTGAATATCAAACGTGTATAAGAACACCTGCCTGGTAACACGCATTCACTGCTAAGAGGTGATGCTATCTGGATGGCAGGAGAAGGGATTTTGGATCAGAAACGGTGGCCTTTGCGGTGATTAACCTGCTGCAAAGTGAGACATAAGGCACTGAAGATGTTCTTCACTGAAATTGGTCTAAGGAGTCAAGGCGGATATTCTGCAGCAAAACGACTGAAGAATCCAGAGTTCTTGCCATCATGCGATTTCTTTGTCAAAGTGCTAAGGCTGTGCAGGTGACCATTTAACTAGAGAGCCCCCCACCCCCAATATGCAGCCTTGTAGTAAAGTCCCATTACTTAGCTGCTGAGATGGAATGATTTGCAGCCATTCCATTTTTTTTTAAATTAAGACTGTGACACTGCATCAAAGCATTATATGAATACTTCGGCAGCAGATTTTTTTTTTTCCATAACAAAAGTGAAGGTAAAAAGCAGTGATTTGTTAGAAGCGTTTTACCTCCTTTTATGATTCAATATAATCAACTTCCTTCTTATTGCTTCCTGTTGATCTATTTCTCTGAATTTCTACCATCTCTCTGTCTCTCCCCCTCTCCTTCTACTAACATTCATTCTTTGCACCTTGATCTGCTAATTGTAATGAAGGCAACATCTTTGAGGAGCGTGTATCACTGCTTATTATGCTATTTAGTCCTTTTAAAAAAAAAACTGTGACAGGAAGAATGTAGTTACATTTCATGTTAAAAGTAATAATAGGCTGGAGGGGGGCTGACTGCTGAAACTGAAATCCACAAATTAAATAAATCAACTTTTTAAAAAGTTCTCCTGAAGAAGAAGATAGAGTTAGCTTACAGGAGAAAGACTTTGTTTTGCTTTTAAAGATCATCTGAAAATATTTTAGTTTGAATATGGTCAGCTATCAGCATATCACTTCTTTCAGCTGACGGAACCTGCCAAAATTATGAAAGCAGATCAAAAATATGGAAATGGAATAAAATAAAAAGAGAGGTAGTGGCACAGCTTCGGAACATGGTCTTTGAGCAGTAGGGTTGCCAACCTCCAAGTAATAGCTGGAGATCTCCCGCTATTACAACTGATCTCCAGCTGATAGAGATCAGTTCACCTGGAGAAAATGGCCGCTTTAGCAATTGGATTCTATGGCATTGAAGTCCCCTCCCCAAACCCCACCCTCCTCAGGCTCTGCCCAAAAATCTCCCGCCGATGGCGAAGAGGGACCTGGCGACCCTATTGAGCGGTTGACTGCACAGGCTGAGATAAGAACAGGAAGTAAAAAGATACATGATGTTGAGAGAAACAGGAATGGGAATTGCCAACGTCAAGATAAGTCATGTTGTAGACACCACTGAAGCTGATGGAGCACTGTGCATGAAATCTTAAGCATGTATCCTCAGAAGTAAATCCCACTGAGTTCAATGGTTACCCTGGGCGGAGAGATTCTGCCCCTGTAAATCCGGGGATTTAGAAACTATTGATCATGTCCTCCTGAACTGTAATTTTTACACAATACCCCGTTCCAGGTTTATTGAGCCCCTCTTATTGAGATTACAATAAGGTACTAATGTCAGTGTCGCATGCTTTTAACACACTGAAGTTATGCATAAATGTGAAATAAATGCTACATAAATAAATGCCCTGTGGTGCAGAGTGGTAAGCTGCAGTACTGCAGTCCAAGCTCTGCTCACGATCTGAGTTCGATCCCGACAGAAGTTGGTTTCAGGTAGCCGGCTCAAGGTTGACTCAGCCTTCCATTCTTCCGAGGTCGGTAAAATTACCCAGCTTGCTGGGGGTAAAGGGAAGATGACTGGGGAAGGCACCGGCAAACCACCCTGTAAACAAAGTCTGCCTAGTAAACATCGGGATGTGACATCACCCCATGGGTCAAGAATGACCCAGTGCTTGCACAGGGGACATTTACCTTTACATATTATCATTATAGTAACTGGGATATCTTCTTGAAGTAATGTTTCTTAAGAAAGGAGGGAAAGAGGAAACAGAAGGAGGATCTCCATGCATGTGGCGAAGCATGGAAATATATATAAGCATCCAATAAAGTTATAAAACATCCTGAACGAAGGTGAGCTGCAGTAGAATGATGCAAAAAAGATGATGCCTCTTTTTACTTCAAAAAAATATGTACTTTTCTGGAAAACATGCCTTCTACATTTGTTGCAAACTGTATACATCTGATTGATAGGATTTTATGCATCCTAAATGTATCTGCTATGTTTATATACATTTTTTATTTTTATCTTTTTTTTAATTTTGCATGTTTTTGTTAAAAATATTGGGGTCACTTTCTTTTACTATCCCATGGCTGAAACCATCGTTTTCATGAGCACTTCTGTAAACAGCAGATTAGGGCATTACACTATTCCTTTCCATGAAAATAAGATCTGAAAGAGATTCTCCTTTTGTAAACAACGTGAAAATGGACAACATTATAGCCTGCTAGAGAATCTGGAATTATTATATAGGTACCAATTCTGAACCCACTGAAATGCAGACCAGAATCGTGGTTTCAATGTATGTGTGTGTGTGGGGGGGGGGCAGTCAAAAGCATTTGTGCTCAGAAACCACACTTCACAGAGAGTTCTAAGACCATTCCATGTAAGTATCTAGCACAGAGGATATGTTTTTTTGCCTCCCCCGACCCTCCGGGACCTGGAATATTTGAGATCGGAGTCTAGTACAATCCCCGTTCCATGCCCCTATCACATCCTTAAGGCCTCTGACTGAGAGAGGAGGAGGATGTTTTTAGAACTTATGACAGGCTGGGTCAGTACTCCTCCATCATGGATAGGGTTGCCAACCTCCAGGTAGCTGGAGATCTCCCACTATTAAAACTGAACTCCAGCCAATAGAGATCAGTTCACCTAGACAAAATGGCCGCTTTGGCAATTGGACTCTGTGGTATTGAAGTCCCTACCATCCCCAAACCCTTCCCTCCTCAGGTCCTGCCCCAAAAATCTCCAGGTATTTCCCAACCCGGAGCTGACAACCCTAATCATGGCAGGTGGAGCAGTACAAACAGCTTCATCCAAGCCTTAGGACTTTGATATTGCAAATAAGAATCCTTTTAAAAATTATCACCAGCCCGCATTAGAAACATTATCTTAAGTGACATAGAACATACACTGCACATTCAGAAGAACGAGAGGTTACTTCCACAGGTGTTACTTAATCACTAAAGAATTATAGACATTTGCAGATGGTTATACAGTATTGGCAGACCCAAAAACTTACAATTCTCCCCCCCTCCCCAAATTAATAACTAAAAATAAACAAGTAAGTACATTTATTTCTCCTGGGGTGGCTACCTGAGCTTGCTTCATTTGCTCAAAAGTGTTGTCTTTTCAGAATTTGCACATGCACAGTAAATTTGGCACTAAAAACAAAAAGAAAGCCCTAAAGCTGAATAGTAAAACCTTCAGAATATGAACACAAAGTTGGACATACCATAATTACAGGCAGGAAATGTTTACTTGGTTGGTGCACAAAAATATGCGGTATAAAAAACAGTTTTAAACTATGATTTGAGTCAGAACAGCAAGGTTTACCATTTGAGTTGTGCAATGGATGTTGATTGATGTCTGTGCTCTAAGGAACAGCATTTATTTAAATCCAAGATCTGGCTGGTAATGTTGCCACAGTGTTGCAACTAACTGTTGTGTTAAGTAATTTTCCTGATAGGAAAAGGAGATTTTCTTCTGCTTGGGGTTTGCCCTACTGTCATTTCCCACCTGCAAGTAACAGTACTGCTTTCAGTACTACTAAATTCAGGTGCTAGTAAAATTATTCCTCCACACATAAGTTCATATCTGTTAATAAAGTTCCTCCTGACTTATAATTTGTTTTCTGACATTCATTCATATTGTACATGTTGTATACAGCAGTTTTGAATCTCAGCAAAACTAAGGAAATTATATAGGAACTCACAACCATAACAAATATTCACAAATACATACAAGTATTCCAATATTATTGTTCAGATTCAAGTGAGAAAAAATTCGCAAATGCATTGCACAGTTTAAATCCACCTTTTAAAATGAATTTTTTACCCCCCAAGATTTTACATGCAAACACTTCCGACTTATTAGTATCACTGTATTGGATTGATTTTGGCAGGCTCAAATTAAGGAGGGATACTCATTTATTTTTGTTCAGTCTGTTGTGAACAGTTTGCTCTGCTGATTTTCATTGCTAGTATTCATTTCTCTCTTTTATGTATTTTCACATAATTTATATGCAATTCACAGATACTGTGAGCATAATTTACAAATAAAATACACATGATATATATTGGTGATTTATTGAAACACAATATTGAAAAATGCCTCCAATTGATGGGGGGAGGGGTTGGCATGTAGAGAAATAAAAAGCCCCCCAAATAATTCACAAATCTGAATAGCACAAAGCAGAAGCAAAACTGGAACTAGAATATTCAAACTGAGCCAGCAGGCTTGAGAAATTCAACAACAGGCCTACCTCAAATATAAAATCTCATAAGCTATCCATTATGAAATGCTGTTGTTACTGTTGAATGTTATCTATCAAATGTTATCAGATAAAAATATGTCCACGAGTAAATGCTTACAATTGTTAAAAATTATTGCATTGGCGCTTATCAGGAGTACCCCAGTGAGAAGACCATTAATGGTAGGCAGGCTTTCCCAAAAGATAGCTTGTACACCCATAAGTGTTCCTCCGCAAGATGGAAACCCTGAAAACCTTCTGTGGGCTCTATGGATTGCATGGCTAATGCACCAAACTTCTTTGGCAGATGACCTATGAGGAACATGTTCCATGAAAGTAGAATATTTGAAAACCTCTGTGAGTTATCAAAATGAAAAGTTATTGCATATGAAACAGCAAATACATTCAGGTAACAAACATTGAAGTAAAGTAACAGGGGCTGTCACAGACGGCTCTCAAACAAACAACAAATATTCACTGAATATTCACCAGCTATAAATCCACTCATCTCTAAAATCTGCCCATCTCTAAAATCTGTGCAGAATACTGAATATCAGCATTCACAAAGGAGAAATTGGGGGGTGGGGGTATTCAGACCAAATTCCTTTCAGCCATAGGTTTTCCAAGGGTTTTTTCTTTTTTAAGCATGGGGTGCAGCTTTTCACGAAAATATTATTGACTACAAAAAATATTTTTTGATGATTGCTGGCGACTCAGGAGGGGCAGATGCAGAAACCGCAAGGGGGAAAAACCCGATGAACGAGCGCGCTCGAAAGTGACACTTTTCAACAGAGTTACACCCTATGAATGGACTCAATCAAGTGGGGAGTAAAAAAATTCATTTTCTGACAGGGGTGTCAGCGGAATCATCAGGAGCTGATGACAACAAATCCATAGCTGGGCAAAAAACCGACAGGGTGGAAAACAAGAGGCTCTGATGCTGATCCTTCCCTTTTCAGCTGTCCAGAACATAATTTCAAAGCAATTATTGCCCCAGCTGGTTCTACTAACGGCAGGTCTCCGAGTCTTGTGACAGAGAACCACACAAGGAATCAAACAAAAAGTAGGAACGCCGTGCTTTTTTCATATGGATAGAAGCACTCTGGTAGAAATTACAATCTAATTGAGCTGAATGGTGACTGTTCGCTTTTAGAGAGCCTCAGATCCAGAATCCAGTTAAGTGGGAGTACTTGGGTTTTAAAACAAATATAATTAAATCTGAAATCCGTATGGTGGCAATTGTGGATAAGACTTCTGTTTATCTTTTTTTTTTTAATGTGAGTATTCTGGCAGACCTGATTTGTGGACTGAGTGGCCAAGAACTTTGCTAAACCATGACCCAGAAATGCATGATCACGCTTTATTTTTTTTATTTGAGACATTATTATTTTTTTAAAGTATATTCATAGTGATGGTGACAAAGGCATAAAGTAGCAATTGAAAGGGCCCTTACTCGCAAGCAAAGGAGATTAATTTCAATGGGACTGCCTCATGAGGAAGAGTGTTTTGAAAAGATGCCTTTAGGTGCCTTTGCTTGGTCAGATACAGAGTCCTGTGAAAACATTCCTTAATTTTTACTTGTGAAAGGATCAGTGTTAGTAGCAGTTAGAGGTGAACATTTTAAAGTCCAGTCTGTCAGAAATAAATACTCAGTGGCCTAAGGCTAAATATGGAGACACAAATGGTCATTAGAGCAATCACCTCTCCTTGATAGGTACAGTATTTCTGATTTACAGACCGGCAAGGCTTCAGCTTATTAGAGAGAGCCATAAAATCGAGTCTAAGTTTTCTACAAAGAATATAAAGGGATAAAGAGGTTTTAAAGTAGTAACTTTTTGTTGTTTGTTGTTCACATGTTAAGTGCCCTCTGTAGACTTGAGTGACGAGGGTCCCATTTCTGACACAGCATGGAGTGGGTGATCTCCTCAACTGTAAAATGAAGCCATAAGAGCTCAGCAGGAAAATGTATTAGCAACAGTTAGATAAAGAAGACCTCAGCAAGGCGTACACACTTTCAATTGGTAAAATAATGCTTGTACAAATTGTTTTTGGTACATTAAGTACCTTCCACAGCCAAAATTTAAAAAGGGGAGGGGGGAATATATAAATAAACTAAAGACACAGAACACAGATCCAGCTCTTTCTCTTCCCGAGTAATTTCGTGCAGATTTTTTTTTATTGAAATTGTTTCACGGCTTGACAGATCTTTTGTACAATGATAAATGACAAAGTGCTATGCAGCCTGTCAGCCTGTGCTGAGGGAAATCTTACAAACTCCCCAATAATAATAATAATAAATATGTGTTTCTGCAAAACAGAAGGTATGCTGATCTGGTAAGCACAGTGGTCGAGTAAAGTAGTATTAAACAGCCGCGAGATGGAAGCGGAGAAAAGATGTATATATTTGTACTAATCTAGCAGCTCTTTACTGACTATGACATGCTGACAAGGAAACAAGGGTTATGAAAAATGATCTGACACGATGCTGCTAAACCTATGCATTTCAAAGAGAGGAACAGTCTGTGGCTTGCCAGAAATGAATTCCTGGGCTATTTTAGGGATTCACGTTGGGGTGGGGGAGATGAATATGATAACCAATTTGCTATAAATGCATTACCAGCTAAAGAGAGCTAGTTATCTCTACTGACATGGATGACAGCAGGCTGTCTCTTCAGGAAGGCGGAGCATTTTGTTAAGATTAACCAGGCTGCGATCCTAAGCGTAATTACTTGGAAGGAAGCCAACAGAGACCAGCTTCTGTGTAAATATATTTAGGGTCGAGATGATCAACAGGCATGTGAACAATATGCATGCGAACTGTAATACTTTGAATAGGTTAGGCCGTACGCATCAGTACAAAATTATTGTTGAGGATCAGGAGGATAAGCAATAAGAATTCGTTTCTTGGATAACTGTGACATCAGTTGGTGACTTATGCAACACTTAACACCATTCTCACCAATCATGTATCACAAAGGGCTTTCATGACATGTGCTATCACTACCATCATAATGCTCTTCAATGGAAGCAAGCAGCAAGTCCTCGCATGATAAGTCAGTAAAGGATAAACTGTACGATGTGTAGATCGCTCCTAAATGGATTTGCAATGAAGGTATATGAAGAAAACGATGGCTCATCCACATTTCTTCCTCTTCCAAGCCAGGGATGGTGAGCCACATTTATAAAAATAGCACAACTGAATAGTAAACCTTTTCCTAGAGTATGCTAGCATCAGCTAATGAGAAGGAATATTGCATTTGTGAATATTCCCTTATCAAAGAAAAGCCAGATGGACAGAAACCTAGCATGGCAATGAAAGGATCAAGCAAGCATTTTCACTGTCACTGTTTTTCTTTGTTCAGGTAAGTGTGGGGGGCATTAAAATGGGGTAAATTTTTGTTCCTCCTTGCTCCTTTCCTTTTTATTATCATGTGGTACTTTGACAATAGTTTCACCAGGCACCTACCCTTTTAGTTTTCAGGTGCAGCTTGAAGGTGATTTTATTTGCCCAGGTTTTACCAGAGCTTTTGTCATTTTGTCCCGACCATCTTTCAGTAAAATATATGACTAAGTGAAAGGTAAAGGTCCCCTGTGCAAGCACTGGGTCATTCCTGACCCATGGGGTGACGACACATCCCAACGTTTCCTAGGCAGACTTTGTTTACGGGGTGGTTTGCCAGTGCCTTCCCCAGTCAGCTTCCCTTTACCCACAGCAAGCTGGGTACTCATTTTACCGACCCCGGAAGGATGGAAGGCTGAGTCAACCTTGAGCTGGCTACCTGAAACCAACTTCCGTTAGGATCGAACTCAGGTCGTGAGCAGAGCTTGAACTGCAGTACTGCAGTTTACCACTGTGCGCCATGGGGCTCCTATATGACTAGATAAAACACTATTTGTTTCATGGCCATCTATGGTTCTGAATTGATTGATTGATTGATTGATTGGTTTTATCATTCCCTGTGTTTAGCCATGTCTTGATCAGTTCCCCTGGAGGAAGCAGCAGCTTCAGTGGGCACTGGGCAGACTCTATGGTAGATGCTAGGCGAAATCCCTCCCCAAATTCCGCTCCACAGGCACCGCCCCCAAATCTCCAGGGATTTCCCAGGCCACAGTTGGCAACCCCATCAGAAAGAGATATGGCAATGCAGAGGGACATGGGAACACTTCGATGTGCCTTCCACATACTGATGGTAGGATGCCACCCATTATTTGTAGTTGTTTTTATTTGTTGCCTGTTTTATTATTTTATTCTGTCTCCATATTGTCACGAGAGGCAGCTTTTTTCTGGAGAGGCAGAAAAGAAATACACTATATTAATAAATATGAACTAGACCCCAATCGGTATGAACTGGAGCAAAACAGATAACATAAATTTCTGCCTGTATAATGTGCCTAATAATCACTGAGGAATCCTACATGTTTTTGAGTGGATAGATGAACATGCCTTTTTTTTAGTTCTGTGAAATAGATGTTGCAAAATGCATTCAGAACATTGCTTTTTAACCGCATATTTCACATCAGTGAGCTGTTTTCTTCTAGACCTTCCCTTTTTAAACAGCTGTTTTTATTGGTCATTTGAGAGCCAGCGTGGTGTAGTGGTTAAGAGCAGTGGTTTGGAGCGGTGGACTCTGATCTAGAGAACCGGGGTTGATAGTGGTGGATGCTAATCTAGTGAACTGGATTTGTTTCCCCACTCCTACACATGAAGCCAGATGGGTGACCTTGGGCCAGTCACACTCTCTCAGCCCCGTCTACCTCACAGGGTGTCTGTTGTGGGGAGGGGAAGGTATGATGATTGTAAGCCGGTTTGATTCTTGCTTAAGTGGTAGAGAAAGCCAGCATATAAAAACCAACTCTTCTTCTTCTTCTAATGCAATTTAGCTTCAGACATTGATCTACCAGCAATGGCAGACTTTCCTATCTACCCGCCTACGTATTTACAAATAGTAGCATTCTGCCAGAGGTCTTTCTAGTTTATGAATAAGTTGTGGAAGAAAGAAGAGTTATAACAGCACCTTACCTGATCTGAAGATGACTGATAAGTCAACTTTCTCTGCCACTTATGGAAGAATTAAACCAGCTTACAATCACCTTCCCTTCCCCTCCCCACAACAGATACCCTGTGAGGTAGGTGGGGCTAAGAGAGTGTGACTAGTCCAAGGTGAGTCCGCCGCTCATGTGGAGGAGTGTGGAATCAAACCCGGTTCTCTAGATTAGAGTCCACTCCACCACTCCAGATCACTGCTCTCTCTCTCTCTCTCTCTCTCTCTCTCTCTCTCTCTCTCTCTCTCACACACACACACACACACACATATTTTTTTTTATTTTTGAAAAAAATAATTCGAAAAGAAAAAGAAAAGGGGAGGGGGAAATTAGTAAAACATTAAAAAGCATGATATACAATACATTCAAAATTTCTTCTTTTTTTCCTGGTGTAGTGGTTAAGAGCACTTTTTTAAAAGACTCCCTTCATTATAGATACTTAATAAAGTATAGATACAAAGTATAGCTATTTAATAAAGTAAAGATGAGCCGCCTTTTTAAATGCGCCCCCCCCTTAATTATAGATACTTAAACATTATCATCCCACAGTGCCCCTTATTGAATTGTAATATCCAGGACAAGTTTCAAACCTTGGCAGTAACAGCCTTGGACCTTGTGAGATTCTGCATGTCAAAGAATATGGAAAGGGGGAGAAGATCAGGTACCCATCATGACTCTCTGAGATCTGTCAGACAGCAATGGGCAGCTGGCACAATTTTGTTGGCTCCTGCCAGGATCTATAGGTGAATAAAGAATAACTTGTGGCTGATAGATCAAGTAGTATCAACATCACTGTTTCACCTCTGTCCATCGGGAGGTAAAGATAGCCAGCCTTTTTCCGTGCTGTGACCCAATCTGAAATCAGGGAAGGAAAGATTCGAGACACCAAATAAACCCAAATGTGACCATAAAGAGATACATTAATGGAACCAAGACGATGAATCACAGAAGCAAGGATTGCTGTTTGTGAGGTAATGTAATATAGGAATAGCAGATGGCCTCACCTGTTTGCAACTTTGATTTGGCACCTAATTTGGCAGATTTTTGATGCAGTTGTCTGGAAAACAGACTTACTGTTTTTATTAATTTTTTAACTATTTTTCTCATACTGGAGAGAAATTTGGAATCATTTGCATCCAAGAGTTTACTGAGTCAACAGTGATATTTTAAGTGTTGGAGTCAGTAATACTGATGGTTGCTGCACGCAATCTATCAAAAGATTGTCTAATAACTTGTCTCTAAAGCATTCACAAACTTACAGTATATGATCTGTGAAGTATCTTATTACTAGATTTTATGCTTTTGCATTCCAGTGATTTGATGCTTTATTTATTTGTTTACAAAATTTATCCTTAGCCTTTCTGTCTTCTTTAGGACCACCAAGGTGGCTAACAGATTAAAAACATACATAATGAAAACATACCTTGAAAACCATTAAAAAAATTAAAACCAAGCTTTTATTCACAGACACACATACATAAAAACAACAATTAAAATAGAGCAGGAGGGAAGGATCACTGAGGGAACACCAGGGGAAGAGGATGACAGAAGGGAACAGTTGAGTCTCTCTGGGGAGAGTGTTACAGAGTTTTGGTGTCATTGACTGAGAACACCCTCTTCCAGGTTACCACCTACCTAAACTCAGAAGGCGAGGGCACCCAAAGCAGGGCATCAGAAGATATGCATAGCAGTCAGGTAAGTTCTTAAAGAAGTAGAAGGTCCTTCAGGTATGCTGGCCCCAAGCCCTATCGGTTTTTAAAGGTTAACACCAGCACCTTGAATTCTGCCTGGAAACAGTTGAATACCAGTGTAGGCGGAACAAGACTGGAGTGATGTCCCTGTGACCCACTCCAGTCAATGACCTGACTACAACGTTCTCTACCAAATGAAATTTTCAAACACTTTTCAAGGGCAGACCCATGTAGAGTGCATTGAAGTTATCTAATCTCGATAGCCCAAGCTAGCCTGATCTCGTCAGATCTCAGAAACTAAGCAGGGTCGACCCTGGCAAGGATTTGGATGGGAGACCTTCAAGGAATGCCAGGGTCATGACGCAGAGGCAGGCAATGGCAAGCCACCTCTGAACATCTCTTGCCTTGAAAACCCTACCATGGGTCGCCAAAAATCAGATGTGACTTGACAGCAAAAAAAAACCACACTGGAGGATTTTAAATACTAGAGCTCTTGTGACAACTTAACAGCTAACCAAATTTTATTCTAACATAATATTTTATGGATTGTCCTCAAATGCTATTGAATGTACTCACTGTGCAGTAGGTTGTTGGGCAGGAGGTGAATACAACTAGCAGGGCCAAGGGGCAGAGAGTGAAATATAATTATGTAACAGTCAGATCTATAGGAACCCCATGGTGCAGAGTGTTAAGCTGCAGTACTGCAGTCAAAAGCTCTGCTCACGACCTGAGTTCGATCCCGACGGTTTCAGTCGGTTTCAGGTAGCCGGCTCAAGGTTGACTCAGCCTTCCATCCTTCCGAGGTTGGTAAAATGAGTACCCAGCTTGCTGGGGGTAAAGGGAAGATGACTGGGGAAGGCACTGGCAAACCACCCCGCAAACAAAGTCTGCCTTGGAAACTTCGGGATGTGACGTCACCCCATGGGTCAGGAATGACCCGGTGCTTGCACAGGGGACCTTTACCTTTACCTTTAACAGTCAGATCTAATGAGAAAAAATACAGAGTGTTCATTATTTATGTTCAGCTAGTTAGCAACTGTAATGGATAGGGAGTTACAGGTTTTGTTAAGATAGTAAGAACATAAGAACATAAGAAAAGTCATGCTGGATCAGACCAAGGCCCATCAAGTCTGTTCACACAGTGGCCAACCAGGTACCTCTAGGAAGCCCACAAACAAGACCACAGCAGCAGCACCATCCTGCCTGTGTTCCATAGCACCTAATATATTCGGCATGCTCCTCTGATCCTGGAGAGAATAGGTATGCAACATGACCAGTATCCATTTTAACTAGTAGCTATGAATACCCCTGTCCTCCATGAACATGTCCACTCCCCTCTTAAAGCCTTCCATGTTGGCAGCCATCACCACATCCTGGGGCAGGGAGTTCCACAATTTAACTACCGTATATACTCGTGTATAAGCCGAGTTTTTCAGCCCAAAAAAAGGGCTGAAAAAGCCGGCCTCGGCTTATACGCGGGTCAATACGGTAGAGGGGGGAGGGAGGAGGGAAGAGGGAGGAGGAGGGAATTTACCACCACTGCCGCCATTGCCGCCGGGCACACCCGCTCCCCCCGGCCAGGAGCGCCCTGGAGGGGCCTCCTGTGGCCGAGGGAAGGCTGCGCCAACGCCGCCGCCGGCCGCACCTGGCTCCCCTTGGCTAGGAGCGCCCGCCGCTGTCACCTTCGCCGGGCCTGGAGCGGCCTAGGAGCAGCCTGCAGGGCCTCCTGGGCCGCGGGGGGGGGGGGGCTGCCGCCACCGCCTGCCTGCACATCTAGAAAAGGTAAGCCTGCGGGGGGGAGGGGTTATAAGCTGACCCTCGGCTTATACGCGGGTGCCTAATTTTTCCCCATTTTTGGGGAGAAATTAGGCACCTCGGCTTATACGCGGGTCGGCTTATACACGGGTATATACAGTATGTGTTGTGTGAAGAAATACTTCCTTTTATCAGTTTTGAATCTCTCACCAGCTTCAGCAGATGACCCCGTGCTCTAGTATTATGAGAGAGGAAGAAAAGCTTCTCCCTGTCCACTCTCTCCAAACCATGCATAATTTTATAGACTTCTATCATGACTCCCTTTAGCCGCCTTCTTTCCAAGCTAAACAGCCCTAAGTGTTTTAACCGCTCCTCATAGGGCAGTTGCTCTAGTCCCCTAATCATTTTGGTTGCTCTTTTCTGCACCTTCTCAAGTTATAGTCATAGTTATAGTGAGATAAAAATCCTAGTTCTCCGTTCATCCATGGGAGGAAGGTCTTATGGAATATTATTTACTATCTAGTATAGTTACTGTACGTAATTAATCAAAAAATTGTTATATGCACTTAAAATGGTCTTTTAAACTTTATAAGCATTTTGGGTACAACACTGGGAGAAGCCATATGGAAATGGCTTCTACTCAACTGCCAACTTGGAAATGTTTAAAAGAGGAGTGGACATGTTCTTGGAAGAGAGGGGTATTCATGGCTACTAGTGAAAATGGATGCTAGTCATGATGCATACCTATTCTCTCCAGGACCAGAGGAGCATGTCTATTATATTAGGTGCTGTGGAACACAGGCAGGATAATACTGCTGCAGTTGTCTTGTTTGTGGGCTTCCTGGAGGCACCTGATTGCCCACTGTGTGAACAGACTGCCGGACTTGATGGACCTGGGTCTGATCCAGCATGGCTTTTTTATATTCTTATAGTAACATATGTAGTAGCCTCACTGCTATTCTGATGTAGCTGGTATAGTTAGGTTAGTACAAAGTTAACAGTCCCTAGGCTTTCACAATATATGGTAATAAAGCACAGTTCTATGGGTAGCAGCAATACTCTTCTCCAACTTCCAGGTTAAATTCTTCTTCTGGTTTGTGGTGTTGGTGTAACTATGCTTCATAAACCATCCAAATCCAGTTCTGACCTTTGGCGTGTGTAGTTCTGCCAACGTTTTGAAGCGGGTCATGCTGTTCAGATGACAGGCTCTTAGAATGTATCACTTACTGAGAAGTGAAGTTATCTTATTCAGCCAGTCATCGAGTAAGCGGGACTCAACAACTTTACCTACTTTTAAAAAGCAAGTCTTCTTATTGATATACTTCTAGTAAAATATGTGATCTAGTAAATGAAGATTATCAAGTCTTTAACACTTCTATAAAAACTCTTGTCAAAGCACAATGTATGTATTTACAATGTATGAAGTAAAAGCAAGCAAGTCTTACATACTATTCAGTTTCAAAATCCAACTTCTAAAATATAAGTCAAATTATTCTGATTCAGTTCAAAGAATCTAATTCATAAAGTCTAGAGTATTGTATTTAAGCCATACATACCAGTCAGCCTTTTCTTGAGAGCCTTTGGAAGGTTCTGATTCTCTGGGCTTACTGTGGCTGTATTTATACTGTTTCAGACTCATTAAGTGTTGATTTTACCATCAGGAGGGATATCTTCCTCCCCACTTTCAGATAACATGAGCAGTGCAATAATGTACAGTTGCAGCTGTTCAGGTTATTAGCTTCTCTCCATCACCAAATATGGGCTTCCTTTCCTTTCAGTCTATTTTGCTTAAAGTATAAACAATCATTTCTGTGCTCCATGATCACGCCATATACTCAATTTTCATACTATTCTCATCTTCAGTACAATACACATTAAATGAGACTATTTAGAAATCTACAATACAATATATAACTATATAAATCATAAAACACAATTATTGCTCACATTGTAACATGTAACCATGTGGTCAGTAGGAAACATAGCCTTCAGCAAGGTTATAGAAAGCAAGAAGCTTACTGCACTTATAGCCTTGAGGTCTTTGAGTAGACCTTCTCAAGGTTTGAGGATAGCAGGACTTTTCTGCTCTTATGAGTAGCTGACAGCTGGCAGCTGAATCAGGAAGGGTAATTTCAGATACACCTTTCTGGCAGATAGTGAAGAATGACTCTGTTCTTCTCCCTTCAAGGACAAGACCAGGGTAAGTTAGTTAGCTCTTGAAAGAATTCAGACCTTGAGAGAATTCAGTCAGCCTGTTCTAAGGACATTTGCATTTTGCAAGCTGTTGCCAGGCTTTTCATTACACAAACCTCTGCAGTTTGTGGTTCAGTTTGTATGTTGTGTTCAAGCTCTACATGGAATTAATTCTGCACATGTACACAAAATACCATAATTATGTCAGAGACCGTGACAGTTTCCCCCTGAATGAGTTTCCTCAACCTACTTTCTCATTTCGAATTACAGCTTCCTTGAACGCTGTTACCAAGGAAGACGATGAACTCGGATGTTCTGCTGTTTTATTTGGTGATTGTGTGCAACACCCTGCATTGTTTGTTTAACATTATTTTAACATTACTTTATCAGTGGGGTTTCCCTCACTAATGGTATCAGGGGGAAAAAATAACTTCCTTCTTCCATTTTCGTTTGAAAAGTTATTTAAACTGGTAATTGGCATTCTTGAAAGTGTCAATTATCCTTCCTTAGACAAAAGACTTTGTTCCAATGCAAATGGCAATGTAATCCAGCAAGAGTGAAGTGACAGCACAAAATGCAATGTCTTGTCATCTAACAATGGAGTTTGGGGTGCGATTAGTTTTCTTCTGCTTTGTTTGCTTTATATTTTTCTCTCTTTTTTTCAGATTTATGCTAAAATACGATCCCACTTAGGACCCCTGCTGTTTTGTTCTAATTCTCATTGTATGAGTCAGTTTCCTAAGGTCTTCTTGGAGCAGGTACAAGCATCTCTAATGACTCCTTATATGCACTGAGTAACCTAGGAAATGGATAACCAACCCGCTTAGCAATCCTAAAACTTACATAGGAGGTATTCAGGTGATTATCTGGGATAGGGTTGCCAACCTCTAGGTACTAGCTGGAGATCTCCCGCTATTACAACTGACCTCCAGCCAATAGAAATCAGTTCACCTGGAGAAAATGGCCGCTTTGGCAATTGGACTCTATGGCATTGAAGTCCCTCCCCTACCCTGCCCTCCTTAGGCTCCATTCCCAAAATATCCAGGTATTTCCCAACCCACGGCTGGCAACCCTAATCTGGGAGAATGTATGCCACATATACCTGTAGATTGCATTGTTGGCTCCATAGTGTGCCAATTCAATTGTGTGCAAGAGCTAGTGTGAACAAAATAACATAAAATCCAACCTGTAGGTCAGGTGACGAGGGCAGTAATGGGGGGGTGTAGAAAGGCAGATTCCACCCCTGTGGCATGCATAGAGGATGGCAGAACTGCCCAGTACAGAGGTGCCCACTCCTCCTGTATGAGAGGCAGTTCTTCCACCCTCTCTGCATGCCACCAGGGCAGCTACTGCCCTCCTCGCCCCCTCCCCAGTTACAGCCCTGCAGGTGATTAGTGTATAACACAGAGAATTTTTTCCCACTTCATAAATGATTTGAATTATATTCCAGGTCCTCATCGATCTTTTCTGCTCCCATTTTTCATTTCTTTCCCCCCTTCCTTCCCGAACCTGTGTAAAATAGATTCGGCTCCTCTGCACTTTCCACTCTATGTATTGTATCTAGAAGCGGGAAAATATGAAAATAAATGTATTATTAGCAGTGCAGGTGCTAGCAGTAGTAGCAGTACAGGTTTCATTGCCCAAGAAAGAATGCCTTCGTTTTTAGTCTTGTATAGTTATTATTTTTTCCATTCACGCTGACACTACCTGCAAAGGGAAGCATTTTCTAAGGTCCACTGTTCTCAGAACTCATACCCTCCTCTTAACCTTAAATGGCCAGCAGATTACTGTCTTATGAAAGTATGCAAGGCAAGTGTCCATAATATCAAATGTGAAGACCATTTTCAATTATGTCCGAATTGGTTGCAAGAGACACTTCTGCAGGAGAAGAGTGTCGAGTCTAACGCCCGAGTCTAACGAATGCATTAGCTTCCCATTCTTCTGATCAAGAAAAGTAAACGTTTCTCCCGCTTGCCTCTCTACACCTCCTCATCACAAAGCTTCAATGTACGCCCCGTCTGGAAGACGAGCTGGGGGCGGTTCTGTTTTGAATCCTGAGTCTCCTATCCATTTCCTGTTCCCAATGAGCCAGCATTTCCCTTGGGAATATGTTCTTCACTTTTGCCATCTCATGCTCAGCTGAGTGGTGACCATCCAGGTCAACAGTAGCCCCATGGGCACAGGATCTCCTGCATTCCTATCTGTAATGCTGAAATAGCAGCCTTTGACAAATTTAAAACTAGCTGTTTGTGCAGCCACTAAAAACTGCACTACTAGCTGGTTTTTCAGATTGCATGAGTGCAGATCATTAAGTGCTATTACAGTATTAATTATTAGAAATGTCCTGTACTAGCCAAATTAAATTGGGATACTCAATGACCTGCAAGTTCCCAATACCACGGATAATTTAACAAGGTATCTGCCAACTGTGTAAGGTATCTCTTACATGTCAGTCACATTATTCCACATTAGGCATTAGTTCAGATTTTTCTTTGGGAAAGTTTATAAGTAAAGTTAAATTTACTCTAATGCTTAGTTGGTCAGAACATAGAACGAGTCATTGTGTTGTTTGGAGCATTCACTTAAAGGAGTTAGAACTCCACAGATAATTTCACACAAAACACATATACACACTCTGGTATATGTGTTTAATTATAATTAGTGTTTTACACAGCATTGTACATTCTAGCTGAAATAGTAATTTTATCTAATTTCAGTGCCTAATAATCTGTGCTGAATTTGATAAAGAAAAGAAATTGGATTGAACAGGATTATTTAAAGCCACTTTTCATGAAATTAACTTAATATCTAAAAAGAGAGTTTATGTTGTACTACTCAAACAGGGATTCCAATGACACAGTTTCTACAACACTTATCCTTCAGGGGAAGGGCATGCCATAATACTTGATTCTAAAATTTTCCAGCAGCCAGTGTCTTCCCATACAGGCAAAAAAATGTATGTTCAAGTTGTTGTTTTTAACCTGACACACAGCTTGACCACTATGATTTGAGGTACAATATCTTTCAAAACTGTTCAAAATGAGAACAACCTCTAATGCTCTACTCATGAGAATATTCATTAGGTTCCAACGTAATCTGGAAATGTAGGAAGTGGTTTAGCTAGAGCTAAAACTGCCCTGTGGCACAGAGTGGTAAACTGCAATACTGCAGTCCAAAGCTCTGCTCACGACCTGAGTTCAATCCCAACAGAAGTTGGTTTCAGGTAGCCGGCTCAAGGTTGACTCAGCCTTCTATCCTTCCAAGGTCGGTAAAATGAGTACCCAGCTTGCTGGGGGTAAAGGGAAGATGACTGGGGAAGGCACTGGCAAACCACCCTGTAAACAAAGTCTGCCTAGGAAAACATTGGGATGTGACGTCACCCCATGGGTCAGGAATGACCCGGTGCTTGCACAGGGGACCTTGACCTTTACCTTTTAAAACTGTAAAACAAAATGTTGGTGTTTGGAAACCATAAATCTTTTCGCAAGAACTCAACAATAATGAAGCAACCAAATCACAGAATTCAAGCTTCTGTAAAGAACAAACTACCAAGCATTAATTTAGTGTCCTACCCAGTATAGGGTGTCCAATCAAGGTAGTCATGGGGAGGAGAGAAATGACAAAAAGAAACCCACAAAGGCTAGATCCTACAACCAGGGGTCTTTTCTGATTTTCCTTTTCCCAGAATTCCATTGGGACTTCTGAAAAAGAGATGATGGGGGTTGGGAGAGCCTCACGAACAGAATACCACAAGGAACTCCAGCAAGGAGTTAGGGCCAGGCAAAATGATATATAACTCATTCTTCCACCAGTGGTTCTGCTGGTGAAAAAGGCTCCAATTGGCAGAAGAGTAGGGTTGACAGTTCCAGGTTGGGAAATACTTGGAGATTTTGGGGGTAGAGCCTGAGGAGGATGGGGTTTGGGGAAGAGAGGAGAAACCTTAATGGGATAGAGTCCAATTGCCAAAGTGGCCATTTTCTCCAGGGAAACTGATCTCTGTCGCCTGGACACCAGTTGGAATAGCAGGAGATCTGCAGTTGCCACTTGGAGGCTGGCAACTCTACAGATGAGGGAAATTGGGTGATTTTGCTAAATTCGCTCTCCTTCTTCAGCTCAGAGTATTTTGTCCATGTAGCTCCCACAATGCCATCATCAGCTTTTTGGAGGTCTCATTGGGCTTCTGGGGAAAGGGGGAGGAAAGGAAATATCTGTGTCTTGAAGTGCTTTCTGCCTATAAGATCTGAGCCATAAGAGTTAACTATGGAAATAATGTTGTGCCCAAGATGACTGTGTTGTTGTAACAGATGCATGGGACAGTTTATGAGAAGTATTTTTTCCCCCTGACCCCTCATATGGGTATCAAATAGTTCCTGAAATTGAACAAGGACCATCAACCAAGTGGTGGCAATAGACATGATACATCCCATCATCCCTCCTTGCCAAGAAGGTGAGTTGTGAGGAGTGTTTATAGCCTGATGAGACTTTGCTAAGAGCAACTTACAGAAAGCAACAGAACAATTTTATTTAGCTGGGAAATGGCCATTACGGGTTTACTAAAAGTTAAGTTTACATTTAGAAGAAGAGGGAAAAAATTGTTATTTTCCTCAGTCAATTTATGATGTTCCTGTTGGGCAGTTTGTTCATTGGAGCAATAAAAGTTTCTAGGACTGTCAAGGGAAAAGGAAAAGCTAAGACATTAGAGCCACAATCTTCTATCTACCGGGAAGCCAATGAGTTTTTTTGCACATTTCTGTTGTCTATCTAATCAAGTAATGGAAATCCAAATGTAGGGGGTATGGGGACATTTCAAATTCCTGCAATGAAGCCCTGGCATTGGTAAGGGTGTGTAAATTCTCTTCTGGGCTTATTAGTGTTGTATAAGAATGAACCCACTTAAAACAGTTGTGTAGGCCAGTCCAACCTAGGAAGGACACTCTCCTTAATATAATGCAGTCATCAACCACCCAATTACATCCATCTGTGCTCCTGACCATAAGAATTCATCAACTGTGTAGGCTGCCTGTGGCACAGGGCAACTTGTGCTGGTTTGCTGAGCATTTAATATGGAACTGTTCTGTGGATTTACATGACTGTAGAAACATCTTTAGGAAATAAAAAACTGTGTGTGTGTGTAAGTGCTATCAAGTCACTTCCGACTCATGGCGACGCCATGAATGAAAGTCCTCCAATATGTCCTATCTTTGACAGCCTTGCTCAGATCTTGCAAATTGAGGCTTGTGGCTTCCTTTATTGAGTCAGTCCATCTCTTGTTGGGTCTTCCTCTTTTCCTGCTGCCCTCAACTTTTCCTAGCATGACTGTCTTTTCCAGTGACTCTTGTCATCTTATGATGTGACCAAAATACGATAGCCTCAGTTTAGTCATTTTAGCTTCTAGGGTCAGTTCAGGCTTGATTTGATCTACAACGCACTGATTTGTTTTTTTGGCAGTCCACGGTATCTGTAACACTCTCCTCCAACACCACATTTCAAAGGAATCTATTTTCTTCCTATCAGCTTTCTTCACTGTCCAGTTTTCACACCCATACATAGTAATAGGAAATACGATGGCATGAATTAAGCATGAATTGAGCAGTATTAGCCAAACAGTTGCTTAAGAGGCATGTAGGAGGAGGGGAGGAGGCATAACATCTCTCATCACAGTTTTCAGGGAAGGTTGGGATAAACAAAGCTGTCAACTGAGCAGGCTGAATTTGAAGGAGAGGGGTTGTGGCACAGTGGTAGAACATCTGCTTGGCATGCAGAAGGTCCCAGGTTCAATCCCCTGGCATCTCCAGTTAAAAGGACCAGGCAAGTGGGTGATGTGAAAGACCTCTGCTTGAGACCCTGGAGAGCCGCTGAGTAGACAATGCTGACTTTGATGGACCAAGGGTGATTCAGTATAAGGCAGCTTCATGCGTTCATATGAAGACAAGGTACAGTGGCCAAAATGCTGGTAGCCAGCATAGCCTGCCTGTTATTTATTGACTGATTTATTTACTTTATTCATAGCCATACATAAAACTTAGTTTAACCCATCCTTTGGTACCTTAGTGTGGGGTGTGGGGCAGATACAATCTGCATGCATCACTGCATGAATCTGAGACTGTGACACCATGGGACTGTTTTGTTCCTTTCATCATCCTTTCCTATTCTTCGGTTAAGGAAAAAGTGGGAAAGAAGAAGAAATACTTCCTGAAAATTTTTAGACTCACAGGTATCCCTGTTCCTTTCTTTAGCAATCATTCCTGTTGTTGGGGCATTAATATACTTCAACCACAATGACAGTAAGTAAGGTGCATTTGAGTAACTTCATATGCTACAAAACAGCATAGAAACAAACTGGGAAATGAACTGAGAGTCAAGTTGCGGGAAATTTATGCCATGGACACCAATTCACACCTGTTAACTACGGTGAATGGACTGAAAACAATGCATCATTTAAATGGACTTTCCCTGCAAACTAGGTGTACTTATTAATTCACTGATTGGGGTCATTGAATCTGGTGCTTAGCAATAATCCCAGTTAGGCAGCTGTGCCATTTAAGAACACACTTGCTAAACTGATTTGTTTGTGTGGGTATATTTATGTCTCTGAGTCTTTCTTTACCTGAGTATGTATTGAATGAATCCTTTTTGTTTGTGAGGTCTTTTTTTTTTTTTTTGAGGGGTGGGGACCTTTTATATCAGTAACATACAAAAGCCAGACAAAAATGAGACAGGATGATAATCACAGAATTGGGGGAGGGAGCTACACTGGCAAGATATATATCACTGATTTATAAAATACTATTTCTATAGATCTATGAGAAGCAGAAAGTATTCTAAAGCACCAAAGAATCATATGCTTTAGTTGCATGTGCTAAAATACTGAATGATGTGAAAGTTTAGTTATGGATTGGGTTTTTGACAATGTCATATACTGATTAAAACAGACCAGAGAGGGGATACAAATGAATTAGTACCTTCTGCACACAGGTTTTATGTTCAATCACTGAGGATGCTTATAAAGGATCAATGAACAGGAACTCATTACATCTTGACCAAAACCTCACTATAAGGCCGGGAAAGATGCTTATCTGCAGTCCAGCTAGGTCTATGAGGGTTAAATTATATATTGTTTTTACTGTTGTTTCATTTCACAAAACTGCAAAAGTCCAGGCAACATTTTGTCAGAAAAAAACAATAAAGAATATGAAAAGCCCATCTTCACAGAACATTGGACATTGCAAAACAACCTACAGCTATTATCGGATATATCAAAACTGACAAGTAAAACTTTGGCTGTTGATTGAACAATATTTCACACGGACAGCACAAGCTCGTCCACATTCACTTCTAAATGGAGCTGCTTATCCTGGAGAACTATGGGTAGGAAGTTTATGAGCTTAATTGAATTGGTGGTATTTGGATGATTGAAAAAAATTGGTGACATTGCAAAACGGGGTTGTTAGATCTGCAGGAGGAAAAGCGGCATCTTTGCTCACCACGTAGGCTCCAGCAGCAGCAGTGGATTTGAAGAGATACTAATTCTGTTCACATGCAATTTACTGGCGCTCAGTAATGGTTTATGGATCAATTGTTAATGTATTTGCAATTCATTTTATCTTACTTGGGTGGGGGGGAAGCTCCTGATGCTAAATCTTAATGGATTGACACATACATTAGTTCCCATGTCCTAATAGAGTTCCAATTTTTCCCCAAGAAAGGGTTTTGTCACTTTTGACATATGCTGCCGGGATGGTTCCCCTCCCATCTGCCATACAGATGGACTGACTGATATACATCTGTCTGAAACTTCTAAAGTATGTAGCCTGTCCTATTATCTTCTTGAATGTTTTGAGAAATGGGTAAATACTTTCAGGGAAATCATTAAAATCCTCTTTGATGCCACTTTGCACTTGTCTAATAGGAACAGCGTGGGCAAGAGCAGAGAGTGTGAGCTGCGTGGGAAGAGACACTAATGAAGAGGGTAAACATCTGTTTTGTTGACACTGTTTTAAATGATGTTTAGGTTAGTGAAATCCATTAATGAAGAACCAATAACTTATGTGCGCAGCCCAATGCCAGGCTAGATTACTCGGAAGTAAGTCCTGTCTGAAGTGGTGCTTACTCCCTTGTAAGCGTATGAATAGGACTGAGCCCTGTTTTCATTTGATTTGAATGTTTGGATTCAATGGAAATCAGCTGTCCAATCAATAGCCACTTTCCCTAAAAAGTTACCTGCTTTTCAAGTACAGAAGCAAGTTTGAATATTACCAATGAGAGATTCTGAGGCTCAAGTTCCCACCACTGCTGGATCCAAAAGTTCTTCTTCTTAATCATAACTACTGAAGGCTGATATTGGTTTACTTAAATATGAGGAAAGGACACTCTGCACATGGTCAAGTGAACTCTCCCAACTATTTCTTCCCATATTCCTGGGTTCTGGATCTTAGCCTCTGGGAACACCATTTTCAGTTTTCCCCATAAGACTCAACCACCATGCATGTAATTGTGTGATATTGTCATGCAAATATCACACAACAACCTGAACGGGGAAGAGAATGGCATGTAGCTTCAGCAGGTTCCAATAACTGGCATATGGAATAAGTACATCCTTCTCTTTTGCTTCTTGGTTGCTGGCCCAGTCCCATAATAACAAATTAAGTGCCTCAAGTCGCACTGAAACAGTAAGCTATCTAGTGGCTAGAAGTCACACTGGATGATTGGTAGATGAGTTGTTCTCCATCCCATCCATCGCCTCCCTCTGTATGCACCATTTTGCATTGCTCAACTACTCTGTTTGACACCACTGTGCCACACCTGCTGATGGTGGCCGTTGGTGGTCTGTACAGTGCCCGGGAACTGGGGCAGAGTAGATGGGGTTCTGCCCCCTCCTGAGTGGAGGAACCACGAATCACAAAACATTTAAAACATCTAACTATTTAAACCTTTTAATGCCAGAAGAAACAATGAATAAAGCCCACTACCCATAAAAAACCAACAGACTAAATCCTCAAGATTTATTTATTTATTTGAATTTCTATTCCACCCTCAATCCCCAGCCAAAGCTGGGCTCTGGATGGATAACAACAATCACTAATAAACAATAAAACCATAAACATTTATCATTAAAATCCGTAGAACCCTTCAACCGCTTAAAATTTCATAAGATAGTATGTATTCAGAATAGAAGCCACCGAAAGACCTCTGGGTTCTGTCTTGCATCCCTTATGAAATTGCAGAAGAGATGGCACCTTCATACTTTAATTCAGAAGGCTGTTGCCCAGGGCGGGAGCGACTCCAGAGAAAGCCTGCAAGCTGGCCCAAACAGAATGCCCTCTCACAAGGGTTAGTACAACCCACAAGTGCTGCTATATCAGCACCATGAATTGGACTAAGAATGTTGCCAATGCAACAATTACAAGATAGGTGTGATACAGTCCTCACACCCCTCTCCTGATGATAGACGGGCTGCCGCGTTGTGCACCCATAGAAGTTTCTGAACCATCTTCAAAAGTAGTCCCGTGTAGAATGTACGGGATCAGCGGGGAGAAGGTGCAGGCGAGCCATCTCCTAACACCATTCCCCTTACAACGATAAACAAACAAAAAAGCCGTTTCACAGCTTTTTAAAAATGGGGCCTTTCACCTCATTGAAAACAGTGAGGCTGACCCTGCTAAAAAGCAGGGGCAGCAACGTTGTTCCCGGTGCTGACATAATGGAGCGAGTGGGGCTAGGAAGCCGCCAACCGGTGGATCCTCCCCCCGGCCCGCCCTGGGAGTGCCCCCACACACACCAGCACGGCAATTCTCCATCATGGCCTGTACCGGTGGAGGGGCGAGGCACAACTCCGTGCGCTCGGGCACTAGCAGAACTGCTCTCGCTGCCAGCATAAGTGCATCTTGTTGCATGATTAGACGCACTTACACTGGCAGTGAGGTCACACTGCCTCCTAAGAGGACTGCCCCCCCTCAGGAATGAACAGTTAATAATATATAACGCCAAGTGCCATCAGCATATTGATTACAAACTACACCAAAATGCCAAATTATCTCATTTAGGGATCTCATACATATATGGCATAACATTGAAAAAGCACCTAACCCTGTGGCAACACCATGTAGCTGATTCCCAATCCCTTGTCATCACCATTTGAATCCAGCCAATCAATAAAAGAGTCTAACCACCCCAGAGCTACATCTCCAACCCCCCAGTAGCAACTGAGTGACCACATGGTAGCCTATAAGTCCAGGAAAACCAGGTGGGAGGCACGTCTCCACTCTTGCTATAAATAGAGATCTTCCACCAAGGCTACCAAAGCTATATCCATCCCAAAGCTAGGCTTGAAGCCAGATCGCAACAGGTCAAGGGGAGATGTATCATCCAGATATTTCTCTAATTTCTCAGCCACCACCTATTCAATACTATTGACCAAAAGACACAAGAATTTTATCCATAATAGTCGAACTGAAAATACTATTTTAAAATTAACATAGTAATTGGGAGTTCTGTTAGATCCAGCTGTTTTTCTGGGCAAGCAAAAAAAGCATCTGGCAAAAGTGCTTTTTCAACTTCATATGGCACAGAAATTGTCCCCTTTCTGGATTCTGATGAAACTATGCTATTCCCTGCTACAGTGACCCTGAGAATGGACTACTATAATGTGGTCTACTTG